>NC_136974.1:21979779-22164779 GCF_032717465.1 Coenobita brevimanus | reverse complement strand
CCGCCTAAATAGCGTATGCCCCTCCATGGAAAATTGCAATGATGCCCCTAATATATATATATATATATATATATATATATATATATATATATATATATATATATATATATATACTGGAGTGAGAGAGAGAGAGAGAGAAAGAAAGCTCTGTTGACTAAAAATAGATAAACAAATAAATTGTCCTTATTTTTGTTTGAAAACATCCTGTACGTATAATTATCCTTATACATATATTATCCACCGCCAACTAGAAGCAAGATCACTCACACGTAACAATTATGTGTTCCTTGGCCTTCCCACGCAAAGTGGATGGATGAAGCACACTATTTCAATGTATTATCCATCATATGCGATTTGTTTATGCGGCGGTGGTTGTGGATGGTAGGAGCTGGTGGGTGGTAGTGGTGGTTGTGGGTGGTGGCGGTGTCGTTGGTGGTGGGTTGGTGGTCTTTGGTTGTGGTGGATGACTGGTGGCGAACGCGGCGGTGGTGGTGAATGTTGTTGTTATTGTTCTTCTTTGTGTGTGTGTGTGTGTGTGTGTGTGTGTGTGTGTGTGTGTGTGTTTGAGTGGGAGAGTATTCAACTCATAAATCACTTATTGAATATTGATTCATATCAGATTTTATCTTCATTTCCCAGTATTTGTGTGCTACAATGTTGTGTCCCCCCCTGTGGCGGGGGGGACACAACCTGGCCGCACTATGGGGTGGTACTACTACTCTGCAGCCAGGTTGTGTTAGGAAGAATACTGCCACCGTATTCCCTGCGTGTCGTAAAAGGCGACTAAAAGGGGCGGGGTGAGGGGACTAGGGACCCCCTCCTCTGTTTTGTAGTTCCTAAAAAGAGACAGGCCAGAGAAAGGGATGGGGGATGGAGTTATCCCCGTACCCTGAAGATTGGGTCTATGAATGTGCGTGGATGTAGTACGATCGAGGCTAAAAGGGAGGAGACTGGGAGAATGTTTGTGAGAAGAAAGTTGGATGTGTTAGCTTTGAGTGAAACGAAGATGAAAGAGAAGGGGGAATCTATGTTTGGAAGTGTGAATGGAAGATTGTCAGGTGTTGATAGAGGAAGGGCAAGAGAAGGTGTGGCCTTGTTAGTGAGTCCGGAAGTTCAGCAATGTGTGATTGAATGGAAGGAGGTGTCATCGAGACTGATGTGGGTGAAAGCGAAATTTGAACGTGAGTTGTGGGTGTTTGTGAGTGCATATGGGCCTGGTAGTGAAAGGGATGAACAAGAGAGGGAGTCTTTCTGGAATGATGTTGATGAGTGTCTGCAGAGTTTTGAAGCGAATGTGAATGTGGTAATGATGGGAGATCTGAATGCTAGAGTGGGAAATGTAGCAGTTGAAGGCGTAGTTGGTATGCATGGTGTGCCTGGAAGAAATGAAAATGGGGAACGAATGATAGCGATGTGTGTTGAGCGAGAGATGGTGATTGGGAATACGCTGTTTGAGAAGAAAGATATTTATAAGTATACATGGGTGAGACAGGAGGGTGGAAGGGTTGTTGATAGAGCCTTGATGGACTATGTGGTTGTGTCTAGGAATGTAATAGGAAGATTGTTGGATGTGAGAGTTCTGAGAGGGGAGGGTGGAGGTATGTCTGACCACTACCTGGTGGAGGGAAAGTTAAGAGTAGGTAAGAGATGGATGAGAGCTAGGAGGGTTAGGTGTGGCAGGGAGGTTTTGAAGGTGAGTGAGTTGGATAAAAGAGAGAAAAAGATAGAGTATCAGGAGAAATTGAAAGATGAGTGGAACGCAGTGAAAGATCGGGAAAATGGCAGCGTGGAGGAGGAATGGCAGTTGTTTAAGAGTGCTGTGGTGGGGCATGCAGAAGAGGTGTGTGGTGTGAGACGTGTGGGTGGTGATGTAAGAAAAGGAAGTGAATGGTGGTGCGAGGAAGTAAGTATGGCTGTCGCTGAGAAGAGACGTGCATATGAAGTGTGGCTGCAGAGGAAGGATGAGATGTCATATGAAAGGTATAGGGAGAAGAGGAATAGATCGAGAAGGGCTGTGCGTGATGCTAAAGTGGCAGCAGATGAGAGGTGGGGTAGGCGGCTGACAGAGAATTTTCAGCAGAATAAGAAAATGTTTTGGAAGGAGGTGAAAAGGGTGCGAAAGGGAGAGTCTGGGAAGGAAGAACGAGTAAAAGCAGAGGATGGAAGAAAGTTAATTGAGATGGATGCAGTAAGGAAGAGATGGGCAGAGTATTTTGAAAGATCGTTAAATGTAGAGGAGGAAAGGGTGGCTGAGATTGTGGCGGATGGAAGGGTGCAAGGAATAAATGTGTTGGGAGAGTTGAATGATTCTTTGATCACGAAGGAGGAAGTGGAGAAGGCAGTAAAGGAGATGAAAGCAGGGAAAGCTGCAGGTATGGATGGGTGTGCTGTGGAATGCCTGAAGGGTGGTGGAGTGACTATTGTTGACTGGTTAGTAAGATTGTTGAATGTGTGCTTTGAGAAAGGTATGGTGCCAATTGACTGGGCAAGTGCTTGTGTGGTCCCGTTGTATAAAGGCAAGGGTGATAAGTATGAATGTACTAGCTTTAGGGGTATAAGTCTGTTGAGTGTTGTAGGTAAGGTGTATGGTAGAGTGTTAATTATGAGAGTTAGAGAGGGTACAGAGGGAGTAATTAGTGATGAGCAGTGTGGCTTTAGGAGAGGGGGGGATGTGTTGATCAGGTGTTTGCTGTGAGACAAGTGTGTGAAAAGTATTTAGCGAAAGGCAAGGATGTGTTTTGGGCATTTATGGATTTAGAGAAAGCGTATGATAGAATTGATAGGGAGGCTTTGTGGACTGTTTTAAGATTGTATGGACTTGATGGTAGGTTACTAAAAGGGGTGAAAAGTTTTTATGTAAATAGTAGAGCGTGTGTAAGAGTGGGAAATGCTGTGAGTGATTGGTTTCCCGTGAGAGTGGGGCTGCGACAGGGATGTGTGATGTCGCCTTGGTTGTTTAATATTTACATGGATGGTGTTGTAAGGAGGTGAATGCAAGAGTTTTAGGTGGTCTGAGTCTGGTAAATGTTGATGGAGGAGAGTGGAATCTGAAGCAGCTGCTGTTTGCAGATGATACTGCACTGGTGACTGATTCAGAGGAGAGATTGAGAGAGTTGGTAGAGGAGTTTGGAAGGGTGTGTGAAAGGAGGAAATTGAAAGTAAATGAGAATAAGAGTAAAGTGATGAAGTGTACGAGGTTGATAGATGGTAGGGGGATGAATATAGTTTTGAATGGTGAGTTGCTTGAGGAGGTAGATTGTTTTAAATATCTAGGGTCACATGTTGCTGTGGATGGAAGAATAGATGCTGAAGTGAAGTTTAGAATAAATGAAGTAGGAAAGGTGCTGGGAGGAATGAAAAAAGTGTTTAAATGTCGTTCGCTTAGAGTGGATGTAAAAGAGAAGGCTGTATGAGGGTGTTGTGGTACCGACTGCATTATATGGGTCTGAAACATGGAATATGGGTGTAGCAGAGAGGAAAAGTTTGAATGTAATGGAGATGAGATGTCTGAGGAGTATGTGTGGAGTGACGCGTATGGATCGGGTGCGAAATGATGAAGTGCGAAGGAGAACTGGAGTTGTTCAGGAGATGGCTGGTAGAGTTGAGCAGAGGGTGTTGCAATGGTTTGGGCATATGGAGAGAATGGATAATGAGCGATTGGTGAAAAAGATAACTAGATCTGATGTGAGAGGTGTAAGGCTGAGAGGAAGACCACGAATAGGATGGATGGACAGTGTGAAGAGAGCGCTGGATGCGAGACGGATGTCTGTTGAGCAAGGAAGAGTGGCTGTGCGTGACAGAAATAAATGGAGAGAAATTGTGAATGAATAAGTGATGACGCAGCCCTGAGGGGATATTCTCGCGCATTTGGTCTGATCAGCTAGTCAGGTCAGGTGCGGGTAAGGGGATGGGTCTGTTATGATGTGGCAGGGGTAAACCAGTTCTGCTGTCGGGCCCTGCTGCGGATGTCACTAATTGCATTGCCCAGTTGACCCTTGTGCGGTGTGGTGCGGTGAGGATCTGTCCGTTCTCCCCTTTGGGGCTAAGATGCGAATGAATGTGTTTGAATGGATGAGTAAATGGAGAGTGAGTCGTCCTGTCTCGGCTACCTCCCTTTCCTTGGGGGAAGCAGCCTAGGTATATAGATAGATAGATAGTTTTCATCACAGCCGCAGAATGTCCAGTATTTCCTTCATTAATCTGTAATACTACTTGCAACTGTCTATAGGAATTTCCATTTCATCTCAATTTTCGCATTCGTTGTGTGACTGGAACTGCCCCGGTACTTGCTGGTCTCTGTGGTGGCGAGAGGATCGGTGTATTGATATGTCGTCCAGAAAGACCGGACCAAGGCTTCTGCCTTACACTTTGGGTGTACTACTTACAGTACTTCTGAACCGAATCTTACATACATGCTCTCTCTCTCTCTCTCTCTCTCTCTCTCTCTCTCTCTCTCTCCATGAGAGAGAGAGAGAGAGAGAGAGAGAGAGAGAGAGAGAAAGAGATTGATTTAACCTCACCCCAACTGTAGGTCAGGAAACACGCTGCAGAGATTCAATTCTTCACCAACGACAAATCAAAGACTATTTCATCTGCAATCTCACACGTCATCTAACACGTGCATTACTATCTAAGGCTCTAGTGTCATACTGTTGGGGTATTGCATCTATACCTGGTGTTATGGAACTTGTCTGGCTGATGATTAAGATCTGATGGTTTGACTGGCGACAGCAGTAATGGAACCGCGTACCCTCACAGTCTCCATCTCAAGGCTCTGTACATATATTTACCCCCCCTCCCGTGTGTGTGTGTGTGTGTGTGTGTGTGTGTGTGTGTGTGTGTGTGTGTGTGTGTGTGTGTGTGTGTGTGTGTGTGTGTGTGCGCGCGCGCACCCAGCTAAGTAAAGGATAATGGAGAAGCATAGAAGAAAAAAATAACAGAAGAGGGTAAACTGTCAAAAGAAACAGATAGGTACAGAGAACAGATACTCAAGGACGGAAGGAGAGACAAAGAAAAATAGGAGGAAAGAAACAAACCGACAGACAGAAAATACATACAAACTCGAATTACAAGACAAGATAGACAAACGGACAGCCAGACAGACGTGCAGGCGGTCAATTAACTCCGTGATCCAAAGAGAGGAAAAATACCAAGAAATACCTTTGGCTCTTTCTTACCTCATTCTCTCGGCCTTTTGTCTGCCTTCTTCACCTTCTCCTCTTTCTATCTCCAAATTTTCGTCTATTTTGCTTTCTTTTATCTTTTGTTTCCTTTTGTCATTTGCTTTGTAGTTGCTGATAATTCCTCAGCTTTAAACTATCAGTTAATCTTTTTTATAGTTTTCTTTTTCCATGGAATTCACCTGTAGGTCTAAATGTGGCCTTCTATCTGTTTGCTTATCTATCTGCCTGTCCACCTTTTTTTTTTTTTTTTTTTCAGGGAAAAAAAAAAACGGGGAATCAGGATTTAAAATTGTGGGTCCGCTCCTGTTTACCTTAGAGTGAAGTAAACGTTTCTGTACCATAACGCCTTTTATTGATTTTTACCATTTCCAGTCCCTGTTTATTCATACGGAGATATTTTTTGGCCGTGAACGGTTAAGCAGTATCCTTTGCTAACCCATTTAGGACTAGGGGTTTTCCTATGCTGATTATATTCATTTAGCAAGACGAAGATTAATCAAATATTGAGGAGTGCCATGAAAGAAATGCATCATCACACGGAAGAGGTTAAATTCTAAGAAAGTAAGAAAGAACTATGACACAATAATATTTTCAGTAAATTACGGTGTACAGAACCAAGTGTAAGAAATTATTCATTTCATCACGACTAATAAGGAAACTAAGAGCAAATGCTTTCGAATCCAAATGATACAGCTTTTAAAGACCTCCAAACTTTGGGGGGTATTATGTTTCGGCTTCACTACTGTTTAACCCCCCTCCCCTCCAAAAAAAAATGGAGTTATGTTATTGCTCAAAACTGCAGGAAGACATTGATGTCATCCCTAGAATACAGAGTGACTTTCACAGAGCTGTTTACTTCACATCAGTGGTTTCCAACCTGTGGGGCGTGCCCCCTAGGGGGACACGAAGAGCTGCCTGGGGGGGCGCGAAGGCTTGATAAAGAGGGTAACAATATTTGAAAACTATGAATTATGATGGAATTCAGTAATTTCTAAATATGGAGAAAATATTTCAGATATGAATAAGAAATCTAGTTATCTGAATATATAAACCATTTCAAAGATTAAGAATCAATGATATTTATTGACATGTGCCAACTATGCCAGTAAAATACAGTATTTGAGGAAGGGGGGCGCAGGGAAGGTGTCATTCAGTGAGGGAGGGCGAGAATTAGAAAAGGTTGGAAACCACTGCTTTACGTGAAGTTCGATTACTTTCTTTATTCATTTTATTGTATCCGTGCTGCCTCTTGGCAGTGCAGGTGGGAGGAAACTTCTTGTAGTCTTGGCGTTAATGAGGACCTTATCCGCTCTCCCACCCCCACAAACTTGAAAACTATGTCCAAAGCTGAAAATAATCGTCAAAAATCAGCAGCGCTAGAAGAAATGTGATGCCCACGGCCAAGCGTGGATTTGAATTCCGATGTTTTACTAGGGTAGTTTTTTTTTTTTTATGCGAGGAAGAAGGAACCAAAGGCCATGAGCCCGCAGTAACAGTTCCCTCCAAGAGAAAAACAAAATACAATAGAGAGCCAAATTCAAGATCCGATCATTTTGAGATGCCGGGACACACTGCGTTTGAAAGACTGGAGATCATAGGCAGCAGGAAATACAGATAGAGGGAGACAGTTCCAGAGCTGATCTGTTGCATAAATGAAAGACTGGGAGTAACGGTTAACTCTTGCATTAGAGAGTTGGACAGAAAAGGGATGAGAGTTTGCTGCCAGACGGGTGCTACGCGCCCGTCGTAGAGGTGGAGGAATGCAAGCAGACAGTTCAGAGGAGCAGTGACCATTAAAGTGGCGATAGAAAAGAGATAAAGATGCAACAGTGCGGCGAAGAGACAGAGGTTGAAGGGAGTCAGTAAGAGGAGGAGACGAAAAGCCTTTGACTCCACCCTATTGAGAAGAGCTGTATGTGGGGAGCCTCCCCACACATGAGAGTTGTACTCCACACAGGGGCGGATAAAACCCCTGTATAGAGTCAACAATTGTGCAGGGGTAAAGAAAGAGCGGAGTCGGCTTAGCACACCCAATCTCTTGGAAGCAGATTTTACAAGAGATGTAATATGATCTTTCCAAGATAAGTCCCGAGTAAATGAAACCCCAAGCATGTTCAAGGATGATGCAGGATTAAGCTGAATATTATTAAACATTAGTGGGTATACCTGTGGAAGATTTTGTCGGGTTGATAGGAGTAAGAACTGAGTCTTAGATGCATTAAAGACAACCATATTATTTTTACCCCAGTCAGAGATACGAGCCAAGTCAGACATTAGGTGTGCCATAGCCTCATCCCTTGTTTCTTGAAGTAACTGTTGAGATGGGCGTTGTGGGAACCGAATGGAAAGGTGAAGGGTGGAGTCATCAGCGTATGAGTGGATAGGGTTAGATGTACAGCTTAGAAGATCATTGATGAATAAAAGGAAGAGAGTTGGTGATAGGACAGAGCCCTGAGGAACACCACTGTTGATAGATCTAGGAGAAGAACGATGGCCGTCTACAACAGCGGCTATAGAACGACCAGAAACGAAGCTAGCGATGAAGGCACAGATAGAAGGATAGAAACCATAGGAGGGCAGTTTGGAAATTAAAGATTTATGCCAGACTCGATCGAAAGCCTTTGAGATGTCAAGTGCAATGGCAAAGCTTTCGCCAAAGTCCCGAAAGGAGGATGACCAGGAGTCTGAAAGGTACGTGAGAAGATCGCCAGTGGAGCGTCCCTGACGGAACCCATACTGACGATCGGAAAGAAGGTTGTGATAGGAAAGATGCCTTAAAATTTTTCTATTAAGAATTGACTCGAAAACTTTTGAAATACAGGACGTTAAAGCAATTGGACGATAGTTGGAGGGTTGTGAGTGGTCACCCTTCTTTGGGACTGGCTGAATGAGAGCAAACTTCCAGCAAGAAGGAAAGGTACAAGTTGATAGACAAAGGCGAAAGAGTTTGCCTAGGCAGGGTGTAAGCACAGAAGCACAGTTCTTGAGAACAACAGGAGAGACCCCATCAGGCCCATATGCCTTGTTAGTACTGAGGCCAGTGATGGCAGAAAATACATCAACTGAAGAAATTTTAATGTCAGCCATGAGGAAGTCAGAGGGGAGAAGTGATGGAGGAACAGCACCGGAATCGTCTAAGGTGGAATTGGAGGAGAAAGTCTGTGCGAAGAGATCTGCTTTATCAGTAGAAGAAATAGCTACAGAACCATCAGAGTAGAAAAGAGGAGGGAAGGATGATGAGGTAAAGTTGTTAGAAAGATTTTTGGCAAGGTGCCAGAAGGAGCGGGAAGAATTCGAGTTGGAGAGTTGAGAGCATTTAGTATGGATGAAATTATTTTTAGTAGAGCGAAGAACAGACTTAGCACGATTCCGGGCAGAAACGTAAAGATGATGTGCTTCAGGGGTGGGTTGGTTCCGGTACCTTTTGTAGGCCTTCTTGTTGCGGACAGCATTAGAACAAGCGTGATTAAACCAAGGCTTTCTTGCGTTAGTCAAAGGATATGAGAAAGGAATGTATGCTTCCATGCCCGTGAGAATAACCTCCGTAATGTGCAAGGCACACTCAGATGGCTCACGGCCATGGAAGCAATAATCATTCCAGGGAAAATCAAAGAAGTACTGCCTGAGGGCCTCCCAGTTCGCGGCTCCAAAATGCCACAGACGACGTTTCCCTGGAGGGTCCACAGGCCGTACCGGAGTGATAGGACAGGTTAAGGTAATAAGGTTGTGATCGGAGGAGCCCAACGGAGAGAAAAGATTAACAGAGTAAGCAGAAGGATTAGTTGTGAGGAAGAGGTCAAGTATGTTGGAGCTCTCTCCAAGGTGGTGGTGAACATTGAAATCTCCAAGAATGGAGATTTCAGAGAAAGGAGAAATGGACAGAATGTGTTCCATCGTAGAAGTAAGATAGTCGAAGAATTTTTGATAGTCAGTAGAATTAGGGGATAAGTAAACAGCACAGATATATTTAGTCAGAGAATGACAGGAAAGCCGAAGCCAGAGTGTGGAGAATTCAGAAGAATCAAGTTCAGGAACACGAGAGCAAGATAAGTCGTTGCATATGTATACACAACAGCCACCTTTGGCTTTGAAATGAGTATAGAGAAAGTAGGAGGATACAGAAAAGGGTTTGCTGTCGGTTGCCTCAGACAGCTGAGTCTCCGTCAGAAAAAGAAGGTTTAGAGGAGGAGAGGTGGTGCTCAACAGAGCGAAAGTTAGATGAAAGGCCGCGAATGTTGCAGAAATGAAGAAGAAGAGAGTCAGACAGTGGTTCCAGGCACCTCGAGTCGTCACCGGGAGAAGGGCAGATGGCGGGGGCATTTATGGTCCCCCCCCCCTGGGGACTCCGAGGCTTGATTAATCGACGCCTTTTTTTTGAATTTTGAATAGGAAGTGTAGTGTGTACTGTGCATGTAGTTTGGTGAAGATAGTTAGAGAAATTTGTACTGGAGAGCATGCTGGCCTACTCTCTGTGTAACAGACACTGAAAAAGTTCAGCAAAGGGGGATGGTCAGGAACTAGTCCTGAGGGCTGATGAAACGGGAGCTCCAGCACTCCCTGTCATCAGCTTTCCATCCACCTCGGGAGTACTGCCCTGCTCGACTGGTGCTACAGTCTACTCTACAGACTATCGCAGTAATGACATACGTTACCTTAACTTGCCTAAACATGACAAAGAAAATCAAGGTACCCGTAAAACTTTACCTGGACGTGTTTTGATTTGTTCCGAGAACTCAAAATTTCACAAGCACCTAGACCATCTGATAAACTTTGGAAGGCTCCATCTTTAAATCAGTCAGTGCAGATAACTATAATTAATATTTTATTTGCGCAGACTTATTGTCAAACGGTTTTTGTAACCCTAATAATAAAAATAATTTCAAATGCGTCGATAATAATGAATGCACTTGGAGAGCCAATCACCTGTCACCTTTCAAAAGCTTAAGGCTTGTCTCTTCTCAGAGGAGATCGATAAAGCTGTAGTACTTTCATGGGTCTCTGTCTGTCTGTCTGTCTGTCTGTCTCTGTCTCTCTCTCTCTCTCTCTCTCTCTCTCTCTCCTTCTTCTTTTTCTTCTTCTTCTTCTTCCTCTTCTTCTCTCAATAGAGTAGTTGTTCACCAATCTCGATGGCGTAGTTTTATGGTAGTAGGTTCGTTATTACCGCTTGCCACCAGTCTAAGTATTTCTATAGAGAAGGTTATCTTGTCGATGGAGAGACACCAGGAGAGAGTAATGGTGAGGCGTGTAGGAGATAATCAGTGTAGGCCTTCTCTTGTTCCGTTATTCTCTTCGTATTTTAAGTGGGATGATGAAATATGCAGATTTGGGTCGACTGAGTTTACTGTGAGACAGTTACTTGAATAAAAGTTTTGAGTTTAGCGTGACCCGTATAGCCTGTGGTTAGTAGCAGTTTATGCTAGCTGCTGTCCTACTTTACTCTCTCTCTCCTACTCCCTATCGCTCTCTCCTTGTCTAGTCTTGTACTCTCCTGCCCTACTCTGTCTCACTCTGTCTTTTCCTATCTTCTAACATTCCTGCATGTGATATCGGACTTCGGCTAAAGTGTGTGGGAGTACGTGTGCGTACGTTTATGCGTGTGTATGTCTGTCACGTTGCCGACACATGATCAGAGGTGTCTGACTTTCTTGCTTAGTCTTGGGTATGGGGATGCGTTCTGTAACTCTTCCTGGAGAACTCAGACATAACTACCTGTTTTATACATTGTTACCTATGTCTGTATAGCTGCATACCGTAGTTACATATAGTATTGTGTTATATTATGCCTACATATCGCTCGGTCACTCCCATTGACATACCAACGACAGTAAATATTGTCATAAAATATTAATACATATTATATACATATTACAATAAACTTGTAACTTAAGTGCAATACATAATATTGGAAAAGTTACATAATTGTATGAATATTGTATAGTTCCAGTTACATCGTGTTAATGCTATTGTAGTTACATCATTTTAATGCAACTGTTACGCTAGTGTGACTTAACAATGTATTACTGCAACTGTTGCCATCAAATTATAGTTACATCTTGTTAATGGAACTGTTACATAATTGTGTTGGCCATAAAATTTTGTTACATCTTGTTAATGCAACCGTTACGTAATTGTGTTGGCCATAAAATTGTAGTTACATCTTGTTAATGCAACCGTTACATGAGTGTGTTGGATATAAAATTGTGGTTACACTTCTTCTTCTTCTTCTTCCTTTCTTATACAAGTTTCTTTTTAATATTTTTTCTTTCCAAATTTTTCTTATTTCCTTTTTCCAACCTAAATCCTTCTCCCGTCTTCCTTCCCTCCTTCAATCATCCATTCAGTGACCCATTAATTCAATTGAGCATATATCTTAATTCATTTCTAATGCAGTCCTTCTTATCTAACTTTACACTTTTTTATATGTTTTCCTTTTCTATCCATATTTTTTCCTTCATTAACAAACATATTCATCCTCCTGTTTCCACTGTGTTCTTTCCTTCTCCTCCTCCTCCTTCTCCTCCTCCTCCTCCTCCTCCTCGATACCAATGTTTATTAATTCATTCCGTACTATTTCCTGCCTTCCCTTTCTTTCTTTTCTTTCTCCTTTTACCATTCACCTATTCAGACTTCATTCCTTATTTTTCCAATTTTTGTTCATATTTTTCTTCCCCTTCCTCCTCCTCCTCCTCCTCCTCCTCCTCCTCCTCCTCCTCCCTGTTACGAGCCGAGAGGAGAAGCACTCAGAGATAATAGAAGGGGCAGGTTGGAATAGACTACGTGATGTGTGTGTGTGTGTGTGTGTGTGTGTGTGTGTGTGTGTGTGTGTGTATGTGTGTGTGTGTGTGTGAAGTGCATCCAACTGTATGTAAAATTAATACAGCTTATTTACTTTATTCGTATGTATATGTATCGGTCTGTGATTAAACATATGTGTTTGTCGTTGCAAGTAACACGCCGAACTTGAAGGATATTAGGTACCATTTCAAGCTAAGCTTCGCTGACATTCCCCTGACATCATTGTGCCCTTACAATTTTCTCAGTTTACTCGGACAGCAGAGGGTGTCCTTCCTTCTCACATTATTATTGTTTGCAAAATGTCTCCGAAACTCCCCACTGGCTTTAAGTTTTATTTGGTTTCGACAGTCGTTTAATCTCGAAGGCTTTAACTTTTGGTGGAAATTACACAACTACCCCGAATTTTACCGCCTTTCATCCCCAGCCTTCTTCACTCTCACCTTTACTTCGTCTTCTACTTCCTCTTCCTTAACCTCCCCCATCCCTCCCCTCACCCTTATCTGTCCATACAGTCCTAACACTCATCCTTACTTTATCTCCCATCACCTTCCATTTTTATCCCCATTATCCTTTCCCATATTCCCTCCTCTTTCTTCACCTTCCTTTTCCCTGCCCATCACTTTTTCTAACCCTCTCCCCTCCCAATGCCCCCACTCTATGATTTTCTATTAACTCCCAGACGATTTCATTCAGCTTGGTGGATATGTCTCGCGGTGAAGGGGCTAAAAAAGATGGTAAAATTAATATCAAGTTTATCATACCAACAGTAATTTCCAATACGGTAGGATCCAGAAATTACAATAGAGCGCAAAAAAATACATTAATATTCAACAGTTTTCACACCCACTGAAATAGGCCACACAGTCATTTCTCGCATCAGATAAGCCTCCTAAGTCTTTGCATCACTTCACAAATAAAAACACTTTATTTTTTCCTTTATATGAGCTTAATGTACATCTGTGGGATTTTGTCAAACTAAATGTAGATGTCTAAAAGAAAATGTGCATACCCATAGACACTCACCGATACTACATACCAAGAATCTGTTAAACAATATTTCATTAAACATATTGAAATTATTTAATTTGATTGGAATTATTCTCAGATTCAGTAGAGTGAAAGTCTTCGCAGGCAAGGGATAAGGAACAGTCTGTATAACCCTTTCGATACGATGGCGTATGTTTAACTATATTCTTGCCAGTATCAAACAGCAAGATTTAGCCTAGGATACTCCCGAACTGGAGAAATCATACAAAATCTTCATAATATTCCTTACCACTGCTACGGCGCCTCTCCTAAGGTGAGTAAAATGGTCTAGCTTTACCAAGAATAAACTGCAAAAAAGACGCCACAGCACTGACGAATATAATAGTTTCACTGCGATGGTTGAATCCTTCCTTTTAATCAGTTTTAGAATACTGTTTTCAGGAAACTACACACCCTATTCAAACAAAGGTCTAAACATGACGTCGTATTTACAGAAACCCCATCAGTCAATTGACGACATCATTATTTAATTATCACCAAAAGGTTTTATTACCTCGCCCGGACGGCGTCCGGCGAGGTGTTTTTGGTCGTTTTCTGTTCCAGGTGTTTTGCTTACAAGTTTGATACCCGTATGCAGTAAAATATGTGTCAGCCTTTTCTACCATTTGGCTGGCATCTTTCACCTGGCAGATCTTAAGCTGTGCTATGAGCTCAGCAGGCCACGACCTCTCTAGCTGTGTACGCAGCATAAGGTCAATTATCCCCTCACGCGTGGAAGGAGTTTCATCTTTCTCCATCCACTCATTTAAGTAAGCAGTGAGACGGTCGAGGAACTGAACAGCTGTCTCCTTGTCTTGGAGACAAGCTCGCATGAACCGAACTTAGGCGTCGTCTACCGTGAGACCATACGCCTTAATGAGTGCAGCTTTCATCTCATACTTGAGATTGTCTCCAAGAATTCTGTGGAGAATATCGAGGGCAGGGCCCTCAAATTAACTAAGAAATTGGAGCCGCTTAGCTGCCTCATCCAGTTGATACAGGTCTGCCATGTCCTCAAAACGAGCTATGTATGGCTCGATTCGCTCGCCTTCCTTATATGAAGTAAGCTTGATGCGTGGGGTCGCCAAGACATGTGCAGGGAGAACACTCGTGGAGCTTGGACCAACTGCACCAGATGTGTCTGAAGGCAAGGAATCTCGCTTGAGCTTCAG
Source organism: Coenobita brevimanus (assembly GCF_032717465.1). NCBI lineage: Eukaryota > Metazoa > Arthropoda > Malacostraca > Decapoda > Coenobitidae > Coenobita > Coenobita brevimanus. The sequence continues at coordinate 22,150,603 of NC_136974.1, read as the reverse complement.
CATTTCATATTCGTGTTTTTCGCGTGCTTCTCGCTCGGCACGTTCGTGTTCTCGTTCTCTGTCTCGTTGTTCACGCTCATATTCGCGTTGTTCTCGCTCTTGTACTAGCTCGAGTTCACGTTGTTTTTGTTCGTGTTCGCGCTGTTCTCGCTCGTGTTCGAGTTGGATTCTACGCTCTTCACGAGCATCTTTCTCACGTTCTTGCTCGAAATTAAACCGTGAGAGAACGTAGCTCTGAACTTTTTCTGGCTCTGTGAGGCCCATATCTTTGGCTTCCTGTACATAAACACTGGCTGCCATGATGCTAGCTCAATCTAAATAACTTGCGACTCAGTACTGACTGCGATTTTATTTTTTTTTTCTGAAATGCGAATAATTTAAAAATAAAGAATATAGGCACAGGTTAGTGGTGACCAGTTTTATCTAATTAAACTGGTAAAGAAAGAAAATTAAACAAACAACTGACTGTCTATTATGTAAATTAATAAAAATGAATCAATAATCACCAGTAAGGTAGTGCCTATAGACTTTAATGAAAAATACCTAAATATGAACGAGTGAGTATTATCTCGTGAATAGCTTTAGAGCTAGGAGTTAATATCCTGGAATGAGGTCGCCAATTGTCACGGGGTTTTTAAAATAAATGCAAAATTAAATGATAATTCTCAATGATACTGAAGAGCAGGGACAATGAATTGTCTTGCTAAATCAAGCAATGATTACTTTATGCCGGTCCTCTTCGCCGACTCTCTCAGAATGAGAATTTATAAACTTTCTCAACAGTACACAGCAGAGACTAATTACTCAATTGCTGTTTATTAGTACTGTTAGCCTCTGGAGAAAGTTACTTCACCCCTGACAATAAATAACTAATACTATTAATAATATCAGGTTCTTGCTGATGCATAACTACTAGAAGGCACAACGGATTTTAATCTTAATACAACAAGACTGGCCTAAGTACCAGTTATGAATAGCAAAACGTTTATGCAAGCTAGGAGCTATAAGGGAAATAAGCTTAATTGTGGAGAAATGAAACACGAGTTTACATTACATTAAGCTCAAGAAAAAGAACTGTTAAATTTATTGATTACAAAGAAATAAATTTAACATTACATTTCAAATGAATTCAAAATAAAGAGATCGCACTCACTCACTCACTCAAAAGCTAAATTCTTAAACCTAGGAAAAGCACCTTAACTAAACTCTTAAGTCTAGGAAAACGAAAAGAAATACTGGTCAGTGTAGCGTATCACCAAAGAAGGGTGGGAGCCTGGAGAACTGTAGTCTAGGGGAGTCTGGGTGCTAGATGACCTCTCACTACTGGAGCACAGAACCTCACTCCGTTGCGACAGACACTTGACTGCCCATTCAAATACGATGCATGTGCTAGGACGCACAGGCCAGCCGAGAAGGCGTGGCCAACGGTTTAGGCAAGCAGGGGCGAACAATAAAGAAACAATAATATCGCTCAGTAGAGCACTTAATGACGGGCATTAGATCGGTCACTTTTGAAACAGTGACGAATGTTTTGAAAAAAGTATACCACCGAAATGGATAGAGAAACGGTTGACTGAACGAGACACAGTGAGTTTTCCACCAACAGTTCATGGTTTCTCACAGAAGGAAAATGTCGCGAATTTGATTCGTGACAGTTATGAAGATGTACCCCCATCCAGGCTTCTGTTGGATGAATCCATAAATAGTCTCCATTCTTCTGCATTATAATCTTTGCCAAGTTTCTGCACTGGGCCACTTACGTCAGTGGAGTTAATCAAGTATCCATCTTTCTTGAAATATGGTGCAAACTCTTTTTTTCTATTTCGGTACCAAAATGAAGTTGTGTCTGGATGATATAAGGATTTATCTTTTAATCAGGTCCGCAACGACTGTGAGCATCTCTTTGTAGACCGAGGTCCTTTACGAAATCATTATTTTCATCCTGAGCGAATGACTGTGGCTCATTGCCTGAACACGCTGGGACAAAGTCATCATGGCCTCTGAGTGTGTTTCTACATAATCCAGACTATCAGGTGGAGTAGGGACTGATAGATCAGGTCCATGTGGTACTGGTCTTATTGCTGATGGGAGATTAGGAAAAGCAATTTCTTTCTGATTCTTTTTGTTCTAGCCTAGAATTTTGCAGGAACAAAAATAACAATCGTTACCATGATTTTTATGTTCCCTTCATATCATCGGAATACCAAAAGCAAGAGCCTTCTTTTTACATCTTGTCCATTGTCCTAGTTCCTCAAAACAAATTGAGCAGAATATGTGAGAGGCCCTCTTTTTGTTCTGGTTACCAAACTTTATTCCAGGGTAGGCGTAATAAGCTTTTTAATTAAAATCTCTTATATTCTTTCTCTGTTTCTTCACTCCAAATTTTCCACATATGTAGCAAAAAGAAAAAAAAGTGTTCACACAACGTCTACAGTAGGCGCCATAATATGATCATCAACAGTACAAGTTTTAAATGATCTTTAAAAAAAAAAATCAGCAAAGTTCACAACTCCAATATTACACCACTATTTTCAGTAAATATCACTCCAACAAGACACACACACACACACACACACACACACACTCCACTGGAAGTAATTTACAAGCACACTAATCAACTAAGTCACACTGTTACTCTAATATGTTTGCTGCACTCCAGAGTCCAGTACCGCCGTCTCATCACTGTGTTATGTTACACCTATATTCTGACATTATAAAATAAAATAACTCACTTGTATTAAACATGGATTTTCTGTCTATCTATCTATTGCCAGACGCCTCAATCCCGTTCGGGGTGGCCACAAACAAATCGCCTCCACGTCGCCCTGTCCCCTGCCATTTCACTGCCCCGCTCCCAACTGACACCCCCCTCTCTCATATACCTCTCCACCCCATCCCTCCATCTCATCCTCGGCCTCCCCCTCCCTCTTCCCCCTTCACCTCACTCACATATACTCTCTTCATCATGAATTTTAATACTTCATTCATTCATTTTCATTCATTGCCAGACGCCATGTATCCCAGACGGGGTGGCCAAGGGGTTAGAGTTAATTGTTTTACAGGGAAGGGCACTAATCCTCCACCAACCCCACTTGACACGTAGGGATGCCAACAGCATCTGGTGTTCCCAGGCGGTCACCCATCCAAGTACTAACCAGACCCAACGTTGCTTAACTTCGCTGATCGGACGGGAAGCGGTGTACTCAACGTGGCATGGCCGTTGGCATTTAATACTTGAAAATACTAAATTCCAACATACTATCATTGCAATAAGACAACCATAGGTAAATAGTAATACAATGCGAAATTATAAACCTATAACTGAAAACTAAACAAAGGGTTTTGTGAAAAAAGTTTACGTTATAGAAAAGAATGGTTTTCATTTTATTTAATTCAGCGGCCAAAAATATGTTAAAATCACATGAAAATTTTAAAAAAAATTTCAGTGTATTCCTGCGTGTGTGTGTGTGTGTGTGTGTGTGTGTGTGTGTGTGTATTAACTGAAAAAAAGCACCACACATGAGAAGATATAAATAATTTTTAAAAAATGAAATAAATCAGCGTCACTCTGGATTAATTTTCTTCCTTTCAAAGTCAACCAATAAAATCTAGCTTCGTGCCACGTGCTCGACTTCCGCGTTTTACTTCTGTGGCGACAACGTTTTCAGGCTGTTTTCTTCCTCAGTGTTAGTTCGTCTCCCTCACTTTTTTTTCCTCCATTACAATAACATCATCTTACTCTCGTGGAAGTGGGAAAACGGGAGAAACGAGATGAGCTTCTTTTCGAGAGTAGAATTTGAGTAGGATACTTTTATTTTCTCACGCACCTCTGTGTCTACCTGTTTGTCACACACACACACACACACACACACACACACACACAGCACATAAACGTACAAGCAAAACAAACAACAGGACACACACACATATACACCTCTAGCAATAACATTTACATTCCTAATCTTCGTAAAAGCAACCGTGAACCCAGCGTCTGTGTGTGTGTGTGTGTGTGTGTGTGTGTGTGTGTGTGTGTGTGTGTGTGTGTGTGTGTGTGCGCGCGCGCAATGTGTCTCGGTATCAATAGTGTTTCATCTGAGCCCTACTCAACCACTATCTTTCGTTTTTTCCGCCCCTTTAAATCAGTGGTTCTTAAGCTTGTGGCATGCCTCCCTAGATGGGCGTGAGCATTTTCCAGGGGAGGCGTAAGTACTCAGGGAACAAGAGTAGAATTGCCCCGGGACCTGGGGCGAGGCCTCATTAGGCTTAAATTAAGCACTTTTACTAAAGTTGTCGCTAGATCAGGTGTCAGATTATGGCAGATTTGGATTCTCCATGAAAAATTACAATGCATGGTACAACTTTCATGTCTCCAAAGTTTCCTTTTAATAAAACCTCCAGAAACAGTAGAAGAACTGTCACTGGTCACGCTTTGATCTGCTGGCTATCGCCGCAGGTAAGAAAAAAAAAATTATGCAACTTGGACAGGTGTGTGTGTGTGTGTGTGTGTGTGTGTGTGTGTGTGTGTGTGTGTGTGTGTGTGTGTGTGTGTGTGTGTGTGTTTATCACGATGAACCACCGATTTTTATTTCTTATTTATACTGTGTTTGTTTCAGCCTTAAGCACACTTTTCTTTGTATCTCTGCGATATGCTGGTTTCTCTCCTTCATGTCTGTCGCCTGGTCGTCGTCTTGCTTTTCTCTCTCTCTCTCTCTCTCTCTCTCTCTCTCTCTCTCTCTCTCTCTCTCTCTGACTAATCTGATCGTTTCGAGAGAAAATTAAAAATACAGCAAGTGCGATGTTGAAAGATAGAGCATTCTCCAAGTAAGATACACACGTTCCTCAACTTGCCCTATCCCCCATCCCTTTAGAAGGGAGATAGTGAACTGCAAAAGGGCTAATGTTACCTGTATCACGTGGGTTAACGTTCACTTGAACCTGCGGAAAAAAATAATAGAAATTCCGGAATAAATTTTCAGAGTCAGATGATGGCAGGAAGCAAGGGGGAGGGTGGGGATGGATATATTTACCAAGGCTAGGGAGGCGTGTGAATATGAGATCAAGGTTAAGCTGGGCGAGACTCGAAAATGGCCGAGAAGCGCTGCTCTAAGCCCTCCTTCTTCTGTATGTCTGCCTGTCTATTTGTGCATGATTTTGTCTGTTTGCCCCTCTCTCTCTCTCTCTCTCTCTCTCTCTCTCTCTCTCTCTCTCTCTCTCTCTCTCTCAATCCATCGCTCGCCTTCATCAAGAGTGTTTAAGCAAGTCCTGAGTCGTCTAGGAGAATCTTCTTTCTGGTTCGTTAGAGTACGGGATTTAAATATCTCTAGAATCAGAATTCTAAAAGGGTGCGGGTTACGAGACAGGCAGACAGCAAACAGCCAAAGTGAAGTAGGGTGGGGATCAGAAGAGGTTTTGTACTACTATTTAGGTCAGCACATAGTTGACAACAGTCGCAGTTAACAAAGCATCATTATTTTTCCTTTGATTCAGTAACACACACACACACACACACACACACACACACACACACACACACACACACACAACACACAGTCCTAACTATTGGTTATCACCAGGGAAAGTTGTCATCATAATGTTCAACCCGATGTTTTCCTCCCGCTTTCTGCAAACGATTGTATTCAGCCGAAACAAAATTCCTATGCTTGTAAAAGGCTCATAATTGCCATTAAAATTATTTTGTCGCATCGATAGACTTAAGTTGCATTGCCGAATATGCAGGATGAAATTAGCGCAAGTATAAATGGTTGGAGAATAGCTTGGAGAAGAAAAGAGAGATGGGTAGAGAGGAATAGATGCCCAAGGAACTAATGGAGTGTGTGGCCAAATGTTGAAATCCTGAGAGAGTGATAAAATGAATAGGGAAGATGCGCGGATTGGCCTTGGAGGTAGGTAGGGTTCCAGAGGATTGTAATGCAGGCAAATTATTCCTCTGTGCAAGGCAAAGGGGGAAGAGAAGTGTGTGACAATAACAGGGGTATTTATCTTCCTAGTGCAGTATGAAAAAATATATGGTAGTATATTTATCGTTACAAAATTAAGTTGGTTATGGTTATACCTAGGAATTGATTAATCTTTTTTAATATGATCAATGGAAAAGTAAACAACGAAGGACATGATGCTGTATGCTGCCTTCATGGGTCTAAGAAAAACATGTGACAGAGTAGGTAGAAACTGAGTGAGGATAGAATTAAAAAGACACGGAACAGAAGTTGCTGAATCCTGTGAAAAGTATGTAAGAATGCACTCGGGCTGCAGTGCGTGTGGAATGTGAATTAATTGACTTCTCTTATCTGAATAATGGATTGAAACAGCGATGCCTCAAGTAACCACGGTTGTTCAATCTAGATAGATAGGCGGATAGATAGATAGAAAGATAGATAAATAGAGACACAAATTAATTTATTTATAAAGTTGTGTGACAGTTTATGGAGATTTATTTACTTTACTTATTTATAAGTTTAATTTGATGGATGGACAGATTCATAAAGCAATACATTGGGGCAGAGGATGTTGAAGACTTTGGAGCGTCCTTAGTGAGAGAATGCAAGCTTTGGAAACTTCCTGTAGGGTTGTTTGCTGATAATACTGTACTGTTAGGTGTAGAGTTATGGGAGGCGCAGGGCTTTGTGAGCGAATTTGGGAATCTATAACTGAATGCAGATTAAAATTAAGGTCTTTGAGAGAACTGGAGCTATTGAATGCACAGCGAGGTTGGATGGTGAGAATATGGAAAATGTAAGTGCATGAAGCATTAACGTAGTGTAATGAGTAAGGACAGAACTGTAGAGGAAGAAGTGCAAAGAGTCCAGCAGGGAAGAAAGGTTGCTGGTTCACTGAAACCATTGTTAAGAAATAGGGAAGTGAACATGGAAGTAAAAAAAAAAAAAAAGTAGTCGTATGCCAGTATTGTAATCACTGAAAGATATGGAAGGGAAGCTTGGACCCTGCTGGATACACAAGTCGAGTGACAGCAGTGGAAATGAGTTGCTTGGGAGAAGTATGTGAAGTTAAATGGCGAGATAGACAGTTATGGAAATATAGGAGAGTTGTGGTATTGACGTGGATTTTTTTTTTTTTACAGAGGAAAGAAAAAATAATTAAATTAAAAAAGACATAATCTAGGATGGTTTGACCTTGAGCAGAGGATGGAGAGTGTGAGAGTGGATAGAAGAGCGAATGTGAGTCAATGAGATGAAGGGTAGAATAGAAAGATATATGAGAGTAGGGCGTGCGAGCTGGAGAGAGAGGGCGGCCAAATTGCAGTCGACAGAACAACATGGAGGCGATCTGTTTGTGGCCACCGTTTAGCCTACAGGATTATGGCGTCTGTCTACAGACAGAAAGATGAAGCACACACAGAACGAGTATGAAAGAACGTTACGGACTCTCTGACGATCGAGAAGGAATAAAAAATAAGGAAGACAAGACTCAGTGCTGTCAGGAGATGTCAGCAAACATTTTCTTAGGACTGCACGTATGTATTCATGTACGCATGTATTGCAGCAGTCGTTTTCGCACGACTGACATGGCCGGGTAAAGTTTTGCGCGATTTGAAGGGCAACTGATCCCTGTGCCTGAGAAACAAAATTTGGTCATCGAAGAAGAGATCCCTCTCAAACACGGGGATGTATATAGGTTTTTGGAGACCGGAATGGTAGGTGCCCGTGGAAATAATGTTGGAGTAACTGTATTTGTAAGAGATTCTATACTTCAAACTTACTCTGACAAGATGTGAACTCGTCAGAAAACAAGAAAGGACAAACTTCTGCATCTTATCAAATGTTTGTCCTTAGGTGAGACTGAACAATGGTCAGATTCTTTGGCGGACACATCGTCACAGACTTCAAAAGTTTAATCTCACCAAAAACTGGTTTCCCAGTCAGTCGTCTACCTAATTACTAACAAGATCGAACGTTACTTTTGAACTGGGTAGGTTAGATTAAAACCCCTTCCACACGGTGTCTAAAACATTGCCCGAAACAATGCTAGGAACATGTCAGGAACATGCTAGATACATGCTTCCAAACATATCACAAACATGTTCGTAAACTTGCCGGAATGATTATCCCCAGACCTGTTCCCGGCAGGAAATGTCCACACCAGTAATGATAGCATGTCCCGAAACAAGTTTACGGGTTTGAACATCCAAGCGAGATACTTCGAACATGTATGCAAACATGTCCGAAGCCATGTTTCGAACATGCTTCAAAACATGTTTCAGGCTCCTGTGGACGAGGCCATATCCTTCATTAGCCTCGTCATTGCTTGAAATCTTTCCCGAGCTGAACCAAATCATCTGGATTAGCAAAATTAAATGAAAGGAATTTATCGCACTGAGCACCATGCTGTAATCTGTAATTTTATTCTGTCTACCAAAAATAATAGGCTACCAGAAGCAGGGAAAGGAAAACCTCTTCTACTGAAGTGGTAAATCTAGGCTCTGTCTGGACAAGTTCATCACATGCAGTCAAAAATTGTCTCCTGAAAGCCTGGTTAGAACACAACAAACGTCACGATTGTAAAACGGAAAACTTCGATGACCAACGAAGGGGCGCACTCATCGTGCGAATAGGGCGAGTTAGATATTATCACCATTACCCAGGACACAACTGGGGGACTCTTCCAAAGCCAAGTACAATAGTGTGTTAGCAGCAGGAAATACGGTATATTATAATACACGTTTACGAATTAAAACAACCACGATATTATGTACCACTTTGGAAACAACTATCTTTCAGATTTTGTCCGAAGATAATTGTAACGAAAGAACCCTACAAGTTTTTAAACTGAACGAATGACATGTCCCGGATGGTTCGACCTTAGTGCAGTATGTTCACCAAATATAGAAAATTACTCATCCCCCTGACTGTACCTCTTGTGTAGTTTGGTAAGTGCCATTTACCTTGCCAGTACCCGATGCATTTTATAGCACTAATAAAACGCAGGCAAGAGTGGTGCCTTGTGATGGTGGAGTCTTTTGTCCAGGACCCCTCACAAACTTTAAGCGCCAACCAATTAACGCAGCCCTTTTATGGTACAGTAAACTGTGGAAGAAACCTGTGTGTGTGTGTGTGTGTGTGTGTGTGTGTGTGTGTGTCTGTGTGTGTGTGTGTGTGTGTGTGTGTGTGTGTGTGTTTCAGCCCCCCTCCTTTCTCTCTCTCTCTCTCTCTCTCTCTCTTGAACACCTGCCTTAGGCTGAATTTTATCTCTCGTTTTACGCACAGAAAACAGTATAACAACACAGCACTTCGAAAGTTTTTAACCCCTTCACTGAGACGGCGTATTCTAAATTACAATGTTGTCATCTCCAGAGAAGTTATTCAGCTCAAAGGAAAATTTTTCAGACACAGTGTTGGGATGAAGCATCCATTGACCTATCTATCTATCAATCAATCAATCTATCTATCTATTGCCAGACGCCTTAATCCTGTAATGGGTGGCCACAAACAAATAGCCTCAATGTCGCCCTGTCCCCCGCCATTGCATTGCCCTGCTCCCGGCTCACACACCCCTCCCTCATATACCTCTCCAGTTCATCCCTCCATCTCCTCCTTGGCCTCCCTCTCCCTCTCCCCCATTCCATCTCACTCACACTCTCCTCGTCAGTGTCTCACTCTCCATCCTCTCCACATGCCCCAACCACCTCAGTGTGTTTCTCCAAACGCTTCCTATCACATCCACATCCTCACCACAACGCTCCTTCATTTACTTATTTGTCGGTCTTTTTCTCCATGTGATTCCACATGCTCCTCTTAAACAAGTCATTTCCACTGCTCTCACTCTTGACTTTTGTCCTTCCAACAAGGTCCAAACTTCACTTCCATACGTTATTGTTGGTATCACAATACTGTCATGTAGTAACTTTTTCACTTCCAGGCTCACTTCCCTGTTTCTTATCACTGCTCTCAAGGAACCAGCAACCTTTATTCCTTGTTGTACCCTTTCAAGCACTTCATCCTCTAAACTTCCATCTTTATTCATCACAGTACCCAAGAACTTAAACGCACTCACATATTCCATTTCCTCCTCATAGAGAATGAAAGTAATGCGAGTGTAATGGCTGGGGAATGGCTGGGAGAAGGAGGAATGTGAAAAGAGAGGAAGAAATCAGTAGGATGGAAGTTGTGGAAGCAATGAAGAAATGGGGAAAGCCCCAGGAATTGATGGAGTGTGTGGTGAAATGCTGAAGCATAGGGGAAGAGATAATATTAAGTGGATGTGGAAGACGTCCAAATTGGCCTGGGAGGAAGGTAGAGTCCAGGAGGATTGGAAGTCAGATATAATTATTCTCCTGTACAGAGAAAAATGTAGAGAGTGAGAGCAGTGACGTATAAGTGGTTGGGGAATGACTGGGAGAAGAAGAGATGAGAGGAGGGAGGAAGAGATCAGTAGGGCGGAAGTAGTGGAAGCGATGAAGATGATGAAGTTGGGAAAGGCCCCAGGAATTGATGAGGTGTGTGGTGAAATGCTTAAGTATGGGGTGAGATTGTTGTGGAGTGGATATGGAAGTTGTGTAGATTGGCTTGGGAAGAGGGAAGGGTTCCAGAGGACTGGAAATCAGGTATAATTGTTCCTCTATACAAAGGAAAAGGGGAGAGAGAGAGAGAGAAGTATGTGGTAACCATAGGGGTATTTACCTTATCAGTGTGACTGGTAAAATATATGGTAGAATACTCATGGATAGGGTTAGGCATATGACAGAGGAGCTAGTTGGAGAAGAACAAGGGGGATTTAGGAAGGGAAAAGGGTGTGTAGATCAGATATTTGTTCTACGATGTTTAGTGGAGAAGTATCTAGAGATGGGAAGGAAAGTGTATGCTGCCTTCATGGATTTGGAGAAAGCTTATGACAGAATAGACAGGCAAGGTATGTGGAAGGTATTAAGAATATATGGAGTGGAGGGGAAATTGTTGAGTGCTGTGAAGAGTATGTACGAGGGAGCTAGGGCTACGGTGCGAGTGGATGATGAGCTGAGTGAGTTCTTTGATCTCAATGTGGGACTGAAACAGGGTTGTGTGATGTCTCCATGGCTGTTTAATATATACATGGATGGGGTTGTAAAGGAGGTGCAAGGTAGGGCAGTGGATGTGGGGGTGGCTCTAATGAATGAGAGTGAGATTTGGAAGCATCCGGTGTTGCTGTTTGCTGATGATACAGTATTGTTGAGTGAAGATGAATGGGAGTTGCAAGGTTTGGTGAATGAATTTGGGACAGTGTGTAGGAGGAGGAATCTGAAAGTTAATGTAAACAAAAGTAAAGTTATGGTGTTTGAGAGGAATGAAGTCACAGAGTGTGCAGTGAGGTTGGATGGTGAGGATATGGAGAATGTGAGTGCATTCAAGTACTTGGGTAGTGTGATGAGTAAGGATGGAACTTTGGGGGATGAAGTGCGTGAAAGGGTACAGCAGGGAAGGAAGGTTGTTGATACACTGAAAGCAGTGATGAGAAATAGGGAGGTGAGTATGGAAGTTAAGAAGTCACTGCATAATAGTATTGTGATCCCTACCCTGACATATGGAAGCGAGGCGTGGACCTTGCAAGAGGGGAACAAGTCAAGAGTGGGAGCAGTGGAAATGAGTTACTTGAGAGGAGCATGTGGAGTGACGTGGAGGGACAGGTTGACGAATGAAGAAGTGAAGGAACGTTGTGGGGTGGATGTGGATGCGGTTGAGAAGATTAGGAGAAATACACTACGGTGGTTTGGACATGTGGAGAGAATGGAGAATGAAAGACTGACTAAGAGGGTGTATGTAGGTGAGGTGGAGGGAGGGAGAGGGAGGGGTAGATCGAGGATGAGGTGGAGGGATGGAGTTGAGAGGTATATGAGGAAGGGGGGGTGAGTTGGGGGAGGGTAGTCAAATGGTGGGTGACAGAGCGACTTGGAGGCGTTTTGTCTGCGGCCACCCTTTGCGGGATTAGGGCGTCGGGCTATAGATAGATAGATAGAATAGACAAAGAAAAAGGGGAAAAAGAAGTATGTGGTAATCATTGGGGTATTTGTCTTCTTAGTGAAATAGGAGAAGTTTTTCGTAGGATACTTATTGACTGAGTTAAGTAAATAACAGAAGAATTAGTTGGAGAAGAACAGGGAGGCTTTAGGAAGGGAAGAGGTTGTGTAGATCAGTTATTCATTTTTCAATCTTTAGTGGAAAAGTTTCCAGAGAAGGGCAATAAGTTGTATGCAGCCTTCATGGTTTTGGAGAAAGCATATGGCAGGGTGGATGGACAAGGACTGTGGAAAGTATTAAGAATATATGGAGTAGATGGGAAGTTGTTGAATGTCGTGAAAAGAATGTATGAGGATGCTATGGCTGCAGTGCGTGTGGATAGTGAATGAGTGAATTTTTCTATTTGAAGATTGGGTTGAAACAGGGATGTGTCATGTCAGCATGGTTGTTCACTCTGTGTAAGGATGGGGTTATAAAAGGGATACAAAGTAGGCCAGTGGATTTTGGAGCATCCCTAGTGAGATTGGGCAGTTTGGAAACTCCCCGTACTGTTGTTTGCAGATGATACTGTGTTTTTAAGTGAAGACGAAGGGGAGCTGCATGGTTTCGTGGATGAGTTTGGGAGGATGTGTAAGAAACGGAATCTAAAGGTGGCTGTAGGGAAGAGTAAAGGTATGGCCTTCGAGAGAAGTGAAGTCAGTGAATGTACCTATATACTAGTAGGAATTTTTCCTAATCTGTATTAAACTTAGACCGTCTGATAATATAAAGGATAAAAGATACACTTGTCATTGAATATAAAGGGTTGATAAATTTAATTTTAAACAGTTCACTCCCATGACATGTTGTCTGCTTTGTTTTTGCTAGCTTCAGACAATTTATTTAGATGTGCGAAGACTTTTCCAGCAGGAGGATTTACATACATGCAATACAAGTACTCTTTTATAATTTATATGCAGGCCATATAATCAGAATAAATACTGTCTAACGTGCAGCAAAAATAAAGCAAAAAATGCGTCGTCAGATGGAGAAGTTAATACCCGTTCACTCTCCATAGGCCTACGCCCTGCCCCAGAGACCATATTAGGTGTCCACAATAAAAAATGCTTCCATGCGTCTTCGTTGCGTACAAAATTGCTACTATCTCCAAGGACTTTTTTTTTGTACGGCAAGGAAACTTTTTAGCATCTCTGCCTTTTGGGTTGCTTTTTAGGTTTGATATTACATTGATCTCCATTTATGCCTTGCACATACCGAAAGCCGATTTGAAGAAGAAAAAAAAACTTTCAATTGAACAGTAACGTGTGAAGTAAAGTTAGGTTTAGTACTGGCAAGTCCCCATAAAGAAAATAAGGATCCAAACCATTTCTCGCATGCACTCTCCCCAAAACGTGTTACCTTGTACTCCATCCAAGCTATATTCTCTCATGTACTCCTTCGAAGACCCCCTGCCGTAGTGCTACCTACAAGCCACCCACACACTGTGCATTTCAAGCCATCATTCTTCATGTACTCCTCCAAGTAGCCCTCCCCCCTCCCCCATGTACTCTTTAAGCAACCCTCTCTCATTGTCAAGCCAATGATTGTATGTTCTATGCTGCCTCGAATATATATTCTTTTAACTCAATGTTTCGATGCTTTGAGACTGGATGTGGCGTGAGTTGAAGGGAGGCGATGAGTGGACTGGAATGGGGAGCACGGACAGCAGGAGACGAGCACTGGCAGTGCGTGGTAGGCGGCTGTTCCCTCTCCATTGCGGAGCTTTGTAGGAAGCCCTCCCATTACTTCACCTGAGCTGTATGTGCGGGAAGTGGTATTTGTGTTGTCTGCTGTCTAGCCATTCACATTATCATACCTCGCCCTGGCTACCAGTGCACCAGCCACTCGTTTCACTCGTGCATCTTTTCACCTCATTCATACCCAGTGTAATGCAGGTGTAGTGAAACATTTGCGGACATGCACTCTGGAGTCCAGAGGTATTGTGAACCCTTTCATGTGCCAATCTGTTCTTTTATTACTGGCTTTTAGTACTGAGGTTTAGGTTTAAAGGTTGTTCGGCTTAAGTAAAATTTAGGTTATGTTGTTAATGTGGGTAATGCTCTTACCTGTAATAAATTTATTTCTTCACATGTGTTCTTCCAGTACCCAATTAACGCTGTGCATGATATCGGAGGGTCTTTTCTATAAGAGCACTGGAGTCGCGAATATGCTAATTAGCATTAATATATAATCCTAGTATTTACCTGACCTGAATCGTGACACTCATGTACCCCTCACATTCACATACCCCATTTGCTTTACCAAGCCACCCTTGCTTACTGACTCTTCCAACCCATGCTTCCTCATTTACATCCTCCAGACCTCTCAAAGTTTGTCATAAAATATTCCCTCCTCAAAATTCTTCTCCAAACCTTTCAAAGCCTATAATAATTACTTCCTTCCAAGCTTCTAATTACTGTTTTCAGTCTTCTTAAAGTCTTCGTTATCTATTGCTTGCAAGTCTCTCGATGTCTGACACCAGTAGCCTATACTTTTTCACTCCTAGCCTCCTCATGAAGTCAGTTATATCCACTCCCTTGACGCTCTTCTTGGCATACTTCCCCATTCCACTTCTCTGTTAGTTATTTATAGTGTTGAAAAGTTTTCTTTGCAAATTCTTCACAACTTCCACTGACTTCTTTACCAGAATTTTAAGATTATGCTCTTAACAATATAAACGTTTTTTCCTGAAATCGGTGGATATAATTCGCAAGTAGGCTTACGTAATAAAAAAACGAGCAGTTCCATTACCGGTCAGTGAGTTGATGGAATTGTGTTACGTTAATGAGAGGGTAACACTACATAAGCTTTTACATTGCACTGAAGTATTATTCACGAAAAAAAATTAGAAATAGAAATAAAGTATATAAAATCACACTCTAATATCATACACTAATATGTTACCTCTGCAAATAATGATGAAAAAATACTTGGTGACAGAGCGGCAGACCTCAGAATCTAAAAGAACACTTACTTGGCGATGTATCTTATTAAGAAGCGAGATTTGACAGTTAGGTGCTCGAGAAGTTTCTCGACGTTTCGTGTACAGTAGTTCCCGTATCGGTACGAGTCAGAGTTGCCAGTTTGCCTGGTGTTTGTGAGCGTAGTTGTTTCGTAAGTTATGCATTAATTTTGCTGCTCTTTTTCTTTATATTTTTTTATTTAAATGATTGCTTGTTAAATTATGTAATTTAAGTTCGTATGGTAAATGGTTTAGGGTGTTATATAATGTAGGCAAACTCTAGCATGTTTTCAAATCCTAGTTGGTAACTGTTGTTGCTAGGGGCTGATGCAAGACCAGCACTTCCGAGAATGTTGGAGAAATAGATGATTCTGGAACAATGCAAGTTTATATAAGGATGGATAAGAGACTAGAACGAGTTTAGTCGAGTGTTAGGTCAGTTTGAGTGTAGTGCAGTGTCAGCGGCAGTGAAGACTGTCTATTTTTGGTACTTGTGACAACAGTGACAAACAGTGACGAGTTATTAAGTTTGTATATCATTGATACTTGAGAAAATAGTGAAGTGTAATAAATGTGAAGTGTTGTTAAGCATTAAGTAGAATAAGAGTAAAATGTGTATAGCTCCAGTGCTTGTGAGAGCAGTGAAGTTGGAATGCATTAAGTGGAATTACTTGGAAAATAGAGACCGTAAACTTTAGGGAGCCAGTGTTTATTTTCGCCTCAGCTGATCTTGTGTACTGCACACCTAAAGGCTGTCCATAGGAAGAGCAACTCACTGGGCAAGGTCCTTCCTGTACTGTACTACTGCTGTTGGAGTCTGTGGCAGTGTGGCGTGAGGACGTAACACTGGTTTCAGGAGTAGGATTATTTAGGGCTGCAGTGATTCTAACTTTCGACATGAAAGCAGAAGGTGTGAAGACGAGATCTCGAGTTGGGCAGGAGGAGGAAATTTCCCTGGCGACAATCATGAAGTTAATGCAAGCACAGAGTGATAAACTAGAGGCACAATGTGAAGAACTCAAAGTACAATTACGGGCACAGAAGAAAGAAATCAAAGAACAATTGCAGGCACAGAACAAAGAACGGAAAGAACGACATGAACTGCTTCGGGAGGCTTTACGGGGGCAATGGGGGGAGGTGCAACTGAGGGTGCAAGAACGGCTAGGTGCATTCATGGGGGAGGTGAGCAAAGAACAGCAACAGCTTAATGAGGAAGTAGATGCTAAGCTAGAGCAGCAGAAGTATGAGGTTAAGCAATAATGTGACGGAGTGTAAACAGCATGTAGATGACCATCTGAAGACAATTAGTGATGGAATAGTGCCAGAGTGCAGACAGCATGTAGACAACCAGATAAAGATTAGTGAGGGAATTGTGATAGAGTGCAGACAGCATGCAGATAGCCAGCTGAAGCATATAGTCGACCATGTTAAGATAATTAGTGAGAAAATTGAGGTTGTAGAGAAATATTGCACTGCTGAGCCTCAGGTTAGTGTACAGGGAGCATATGAAAGGAATGGACAGTGTATGGTGAATCTTGACGGATCCTGAGCATCTGAAGATGGCATTGCACAGCTGAATAATCAGAATGTTGGAGCATTAAGTCCTGGCCTTAATTTTGATGCCCCAGTTTTTAGGCCCCAAACTAGTGAAGTGCATGGCTATAATGGGGGTCCAATTAAAAAGAAACCTCAGGGATTTGATGATACAGTGTCTTGAGAAGCTTACCGTGCACAGTTTGAGTTACTTGCGGATCAGAATGGTTGGGATGATAAGAAGAAGGCTGCAGAAGACCCAGCAGTGAAGAAATGCAGGAGAACCTTGAGGAACAGTGTGCGAGAAGACGGAAGAATAGACAATATGCAGTGTAGTAGGAATGGGAATCATAGGAAGAAATGCTGCTGTACTGTAATGATTGGGCTGGCATCAGATGATGAGGACCTGGGGAGGATACAGATGGAGGATGCAGATATGCAACTGATGCTGGAGAGGCTGCAGTGGAGTGTAGTGCGACCATCTTGGGAAGAAGTTCGCAGGTTAAGCCCTGCAACCAAGACCTATTGGAGTCAGTGGGACCTTCTTCGCTTGAACATTGGGCTACTGGAGCGTCAGTCAGAGACACCCAATGTCCTCGGCAAGTATTGGCAACTGGTGGTTCTGAAGAAGATGAGGTCCAAGATCTTGGAAGAGTGTCATAACCAGATCACTAGTGGGCACCTGGGAGTGAAGAAAACTGTAAGCTGGCTGTGACAGAGGTTTTACTGGATTGGCATGCGTCAGGATCTTGAAGAGTGGTGTCAGGCCTGTGATGTGTGCTGTGCCACAAAGAGACCCAAGAATCGTGGTTGCGCCCCTCTCCAGCTGTACCAAGTGGGTGCACCGATGGAAAGAGTCGTAGTGGACATTGCTGGACCTTTGCCACTCACTGAGAGAGGAAACCGGTACATATGTGTCGCTATGGACTACTGCACAAAGTGGCCAGAAGCCTATGCTATCCCTGATCCAGAGGCTGCGACTGTTGCTCAGGTGTTGGTTGATCAGTTTTTCTGTCGTTTTGGGATGCCACAAGAGATACATTCAGACCAGGATAGAAACTTCGAGTCTGCTGTGTTCTGTGAGTGCTACAAGTTATTGGGGAACAAGAAGACCAGGACGACCCCACTAAGGCCACAGTCAGATGGGATGGTGGAGAAATTCATCTGGACCCTGGGACAAGAACTGGGCAAGTACTGTGTTGATGGACAAACAGAATGGGATCAGAAATTTCCTGCATTGCTGATGGCATATCGGTCTGCATTCCATGTGTCTACTGGCTACACCCCTGCAAAACTGATGTTGGGCCATGAGTTATGCTTACCTGTTGACTTGTTAATGGGAAGACCACCTGGTGAAGAGCTGCCTACAGATGCCACCGGCTATGCAAAGCTCCTTCAGGAAAGGCTGGCTGAGGTACATCATCAAGTGCGAGGAGCCCTCTAGTCTTCAGGGGAGGTCATGAAGTGCAAGTATGATGCCAAGGCAAGTGAAGTGAGCTTCAAGGATGTTGACCAAGTTTGGTTATATAATCCTCAGCGAAAGAAAGGACAGTCACTGAAGCTGCAAAGCCCATGGCATGGGCCTTACACTGTGTTGGACCGCTTATCGGACGTAACATATCGGATTCGGGGAGGCAGGAAGTCTCGCCCAAAGGTGGTACACATGAACCATCTGTGGCAGTACCATGGGCCAGGACAGTACAGCTGGGACGTCTCTGAGGAATCGTGCTCACCTGCAGCTGAGGATGTTGAGAAGGACCAAGGAGCTGAAGTGCAAGAGGATGGCGACAGTTTCCCAAGAGAAGAAGCGAATCAAGAAGAGGACCAAGACCTTCCTGGAGGAGTGGACTGTGTGGAGGAGCAAGGACATCGTCAGAAGGGGAAGAGAAGAAGACCTGATAAGTTGAAGGATTATTTTGTGTATAGTTAGATGTTTCATTAGGATTAAGGTTTATGTTTGAATAGGATATACTTTGTAGTTTTGTTGGGATGACAAAGAACTAGGGAGAGGGTAGTGTTAAGAAGCGAGATTTGACAGTTAGGTGCTCGAGAAGTTTCTCGACGTTTCGTGTACAGTAGTTCCCGTATCGGTACGAGTCAGAGTTGCCAGTTTGCCTGGTGTTTGTGAGCGTAGTTGTTTCGTAAGTTATGCATGAATTTTTCTGCTCTTTTCCTCTATAATGATTTATTTAAATGATTGCTTGTTAAATTATGTAATTTAAGTTCGTATGGTAAATGATTTAGGATGTTATATAATGTAGGCAAACTCTAGCATGTTTTCAAATCCTAGTTGGTAACTGTTGTTGCTAGGGGCTGATGCAAGACCAGCACGTCCGAGAATGTTGGAGAAGTAGATGATTCTGGAACAATGCAAGTTTATATAAGGATGGATAAGAGACTAGAACGAGTTTAGTCGAGTGTCAGGTCAGTTTGAGTGAAGTGCAGTCGGTTTTTGGTTCAGTTTGAGTGTACTGCAGTGTCAGTGTCAGTGAAGATTGTATATTTTTGGTACTTGTGACAACAGTGGCAAACAGTGACGAGTTACTGAAGTTTGTATATCATTGGTACTTGAGAAAACATGAAGTGTAATAACTGTGAAGTGTTGTTAAGCATTAATTGTAATAAGAGTAAAGTATGTATAGCTCCAGTGCTTGTGAGAACAGTGAAGTTGGAAAGCATTAAGTGACCTTTAAGGAGCCAGTGTTTATTTTCGTCTCAGCTGATCTTGTGTACTGCACACCTAAAGGCTGACCATAGGAAAGGCAACTCACTGGGCAAGGTCTTTCCTGTACTGTACTACTGCTGTTGGAGTCTGTGGCAGTGTGGGATGGGGACGTAACATGATCTTTGGCGCAGTTCACAAAATTTCCACGTGCACGAAAGAGGTTCGTTTTATGGCGTCATGGAGGGCGGGGTGTGAGAAGCTGTTGATGCAAAGTAGGAAAGTCAACTGACAGCTGATCTTAAATCTTTCAGGACGATAGGGTCTTGCGCAGAATGTTCTAAAGACCCAGACAGCTTTACTTGACACAACACGGAAGGCGGGATGTGGATTCTCCTTAGCCTAAATGAAGGGGAGCTTCATTAGTAATTAACTCGATTTTGAGAGGAATCTGTAGAACGTCAAGGCCATATGGCAAAGTTTAATTTTAGGCCACTAGTCTAGTTGGTGGCAGCGGGTCTTTAGCCTTTTCATTGTTCCTTTGTTTTTTGTTTTTTTGTTTTGCATGTGTGATTTATTACTATTTAAACAAATATATAATGCATTTACTGCCATGCAGGACCTAGATAAGGTTTCGATGGCGTGTGGCTGCCTGTTTGGTCGAAATCTTGACCAAAAACATTATTTTCAGCAGCCTGTTAGATTTCGGTTATAAGGTCAATTTCTAATATGTAATTGATAATGAGCAATTGGTGAAAAATATAACTAGATCTGATGTGAGAGGTGTAAGGCTGAGAGGGAGACCACGAATAGGATGGATGCACAGTGTAAAGAGAGCGCTGGATGTGAGAGGGATGTCTGTTGAACAAGGAAGAGTCGCTGTGTGTGACAGAAATAAGTGGAGAGAAGTTGTGAATGAATTAGTGATGACGCAGCCCTGAGGGGATATTCTCCCGCATTTGGTCTGATCAGCTAGTGTCAGGTGCGGGTAAGGGGATGGGTCTATTATGATGTGGCAGGGGTAAACCAGCTCTGCTGTCGGGCCCTGCTGTGGATGTTACTGATTGCATTGGCAGTTGACCATTGTGTGGTGTGGTGCGGTGAGGATCTGTCCCTTCTGCTCTTTGTGGCTAAAATGCGAATGAATGTGTTTGAATGGATGAGTAAATGGGGAGTGTGTCATCCTGTCTCGGCTACCTCCCTTTCCCTGGGGGAAGCAGCCTAGGTATATAGATAGATAGATAGATAGTAATTGATCTGTCTAGGGTGACGGTCACTGGGGTAAAGATTGATCTCATTTTAGAACCAGAAAAAGAAGGCCTAAGTCAAGGTTGGCCTTAACCCTCTCCACAAACCAAAATCGTTTACCCACAATATCTCCCACCACAAATTTGCTTAGAAACCTGCGTATATGGATGCGGACGACTAATAAAAGTAAGTATACAGTAAACAGAGCAGGGACTATAATCAATCAACCTTTATGAATCTGGAAGGAGAAACAAAAATCACTGCTCCAGCCCGGTCCTGCTTAAAGTGATGTAGCTGAGTAAAGGAGACCCCGAGGAGGTTAAGCAGAGGGGAAAGGAAGGTGCAGATGTCGTACCCAGGCAGGCAGGGAGAAGGAAAGAAAAATAATAATGTTGAAGGGAGAGAAGGAAGTCACAAGAAAGAATGGTGATAATATGGAAAGAAAGAAACAGAGAGAGGAAGGGAAGGATGAGAAAAAGACGAAGATGAAGGAGGGAGGGAGGTAGACAGAAAGGAAAGAGTGATGAAATGAAAGTTAATGCTGGAAAGCTAAGAAAAGAACGCTAACAGATTCGTAAACAAGAGGTTAAAGGTATGTGGGTAAGACAGCTGGGTGTGGATAGTGATAATAGTAAGTGGGAATGGTGATACCAGCAAACGGGAATGGTGATATTAGTGAGTAGAGAGGATGCCAGCGAGTGGGAATGAAAATGTCAGCGAGAAGGATTGTTCATATCAGTGAGTAGGAATGGCGATATCAGTGAGTGGAAATCGTGATGTCAGTGAGTGGGAATGGTGATATCAGTAAGCGGGAATGATTATATCAGTTAGTTGGATCTATGATGTCAGTGAGTGGGAATGATGATAAAGTTGATTAGGAATGTTGTTTTCAGTGGGTGGGAATGGTGATATCAGTGAGTGGGAATGATGGTACAAGTTACTTGGAACGGTGATATCAGTGAGTGGGAATGGCGATATCAGTCTGAAGGAATCGTGATATATGTGAATGGGAATGATGATGTCAGAGTGTGGAAATGGTGATATCATGAGTGGGAATGATGATGTGAGTAGAATGGTGACATCAGTTAGAGGAAAAATGATATCGATAAATGGGATTGTTGATATCAGTAAGCAGGAATGGTGATATCAGTAAGTGCGAATGATATAAGTACGTGACACAGGTGACGTGAGTCAGTGAGAGGAATGGTTCTCAGTAAGAAAGATGATATCCGAGAGTGAGAACGATGATGTTAGTAAGCGGTAATAGTCTTTTTTACTTAAATTCAGCAGTGTATCTGACACAGTAGCATGGACTGTAACTAGACTTCGCAAAAGATCTATCTATCTATCTATCTATAGCCCGACGCCCTAATCCCGCAAAGGGTGGCCGCAGACAAAACGCCTCCAAGGCGCTCTGTCACCCACCATTTGACTACCCTCCCCCCCAACTCACCCCCCCCTCCCTCATATACCTCTCAACTCCATCCCTCCACCTCATCCTCGGTCTACCCCTCCCTCTCCCTCCCTCCACCTCACATACATATACCCTCTTAGCCAGTCTTTCATTCTCCATTCTCTTTACATATCCAAACCACCTCAGTGTATTTCTCCTAATCTTCTCAACCATCCCACAACGTTCCTTCACTTCTTCATTCGTCAACCTGTCCCTCCACGTCACTCCACATGCTCCTCTCAAGTAACTCATTTCCACTGCTCTCACTCTTGACTTGTTCCCCTCTTGCAAGGTCCACGCCTCGTTTCCATACGTCAGGGTAGGGGTCACAATACTATCATGCAGTGACTTCTTAGCTTCCATACTCGCCTCCCTATTTCTCATCACTGCTTTCAGTGTACCAACAACCTTCCTTCCCTGCTGTACCCTTTCACGCACTTCATCCCCCAAAGTTCCATCCTTACTCATCACACTACCCAAGTACTTGAATACACTCACATTCTCCATATCCTCACCATCCAACCTCACTGCACACTCTGTGACTTCATTCCTCTCAAACACCATAACTTTACTTTTGTTTACATTAACTTTCAGCTTCCTCCTCCTACACACTGTCCCAAATTTATTCACCAAACCTTGCAACTCCCATTCATCTTCACCCAACAATACTGTATCATCAGCAAACAGCAAAACCCGAATCTTCCAAATCTCACCCTCATTCATTAGAGCCACCCCTACATCCACTGCCCTATCTTGCACCTCCTTTACAACCCCATCCATGTACATATTAAACAGCCATGGAGACATCACACAACCCTGTTTCAGTCCCACATTGAGATCAAAGAACTCACTCAGCTCACCATCCACTCGCACCGTAGCCCTAGCTCCCTCGTACATACTCTTCACAGCACTCAACAATTTCCCCTCCACTCCATATATTCTTAATACCTTCCACATACCTTGCCTATCTATTCTGTCATAAGCTTTCTCCAAGTCCATGAAGGCAGCATACACTTTCCTTCCCTTCTCTAGATACTTCTCCACTAAACATCTTAGAACAAATATCTGATCTACACACCCTTTTTCCTTCCTAAATCCCCCTTGTTCTTCTCCAACTAGCTCCTCTGTCATATGCCTAACCGTATCAATGAGTATTCTACCATATATTTTACCAGTCACACTAAGAAGGCAAATACCCCTATGGTTACCACATACTTCTCTCTCCCCTTTTCCCTTGTATAGAGGAACAATTATACCTGATTTCCAGTCCTCTGGAACTCTTCTCTCTTCCCAAGCCAATCTACACAACTTCCATATCCACTCCACAACAATCTCACCCCCATACCCAAGCATTTCACCACACACTCCATCAATTCCTGGGGCCTTTCCCAACTTAATCTTCTTCATCACTTCCACTACTACCCCCTTACTGATCTCTTCCTCCCTCCTCTCATCTCTTCTTCTCCCAGCCGTTCCCCAACCACTTATACGCGTCCTGCTCTCACTCTCTACATTCAGCAAATCCTCAAAGTGCTCCTTCCATCTCCTCAATTTTTCTCTCTTCTCCACTAACAATCTATTATTCCTATTTTTCAATCCCCTACTATTTCCCCTTTCACACTGCCTTACTTTCTTTACCTCCTTCCAAAACAATTTCTTACTCTCCCTCCATTTCACATCAGATTCCTCCCAAACTCTTCATCCACTTTCTTCTTACTCTCCTTCACCAGCCTCTTAACCTCCCTTCTCCTGCTCACATATACTTCTCTCGTCTCTCTCTCATCTTCTCCCCCTACCTCTACTCACTAACCATTCACTATATACCTTCTTCTTTTGTTCCACAGCTCTTTTCACCTCATCATTCCACCATGCTGTCCCTTGCACACCCTTGCATCTCCTCCTCACTCCACAAACTGCCTCACACACTGCGCCTATCTCTTCCGTGAATATCTTACATACGTTTTCCACCCCTTCCATCTGCTTTAGCTCATACCTTCCCAATCTTTCTTCCACTATGCTCATATACTCTGTCATTTTCTCACTTTCTTGCAATTTCTCCACTCTTCTCACAGGAGCTGCTTCCTCCTGTCTTCCCCTTCATCTCCTCAACCACTTTCTTTGCAGTGCTACCTTGGCCATCACTAAGTGATGGTCCGAGACTCCATTCCCCCACCCTCTCCATACTCTTGCATCCAACACTTGTCTTCTCATTCGCTCATCCACACACACGTAGTCTATCATTGCCTTTCGTTCAACAAGTTCACCATCCATCCTCCTCATTACTCTCCATGTATACCGGTAGATCATCTTCTGACGAAAGTAGGTGTTGGCTTATTGCCAACCGCTTACAAGTACAGATGTCCACCAAAGCACTACCATTCCCATCTACTTCAGCTGGCACACCCAACTGACCAACCACTCCATCCACTCGTACATTCCCAACTTTGCCATTCATGTCTCCAATCAAAAGCACTCTCTCGCTCCTCTCAAACTTGTCCATACATGCTTCTACTCTCGGCCAAAACTCATCTTTCACTCTTGCCACTCGATCCTCTGTAGGGTCATACACACATACAATCACCCACGCTTGTATACCTACTTTCATCCTCACCCATACAATCCTTGCACGCACTGTTCCATACTCTCTTATATTCTCCTTCCACTTCTTACTTATCATCAGACATACTCCCTCCCTTGCCCTCTCATTCTCATTGACTCCTGCACATATTCCTAAACCATATTCCCATTCTCTCACCCTTCACCTCACCATTTTGTTTCAGTCAGTCCACATATATCTACTTTTGCATCCTCAAGCACCTGAACAATCTCTCTCTCATTCACTTCATCATTCGCTCCTCTCACATTCCATATTCCCACCCTAAGAATGTCCTGTGTTCGTTCCTTAGTCGTCAACGTATGGTCCGTCCAGGTCCGAGGCGCTTTGTTCCCTTTTTTAGTTAGTTCTTTTAACGGGGCGGGGCACTAACCCACCACCAACCCTTTTAGTCACCTCGTACGACAAGCAGGGATACTGGGGTAGTATTCTTGTAACCCCCCTACCCCCAGGGGGTGTTTTACCAACATTTCACCTCTGTCATTCTTTTCTCCTACACTGAATTTTCCTATACGTGCTTCTCCTTTTCTCGATTTGCACCCACTTCTCAAAGTACAGATGAAAAAGGAGAAACATTTAGTGACGACATCTCCCAGATTACGGAACAAATAAAGAACAGATATACAGTACTATGATTATGGAAGACATCATTGCGAAATTTTGCAAATCGAGAAAAGGAGAAGCACGTATAGGAAAATTCGGTGTAGGAGAAAAGAATGACAGAGGTGAAATGTTGGTAAAATTTGCTGAAATGAATAAGATTAATGAACACATTCTTCCTCAAAAGAACAGGGAGAAAAAAGACCTGGAGAAGTCCAAATTGAGAAACAAAGAATGAAATCGACTTCATTATTATGGCTGCCATTATGAAGGCGGAACGATAATGTTTTTTGCCTGCCTCTGTGTGTGTGTGTGTGTGTGTGTGTGTGTGTGTGTGTGTGTGTGTGTGTGTGTGTGTGTGCGCGTGTGTGTTTTAAGATGTCCTTTACATTACCTGGCAGAGACAATTCCTCTGCAATGAAGCCCATAAGGAGGCGCTCCTCTTCTTATAATTTATCCTACCAGTTTTATCTCTAGTTATTGCTTTACCTCCCGCATACCACTTGAGAAAAGAGTAACATGAAAAATTTTCAGTTCCTATTTGTCACGATTTTTTGTAAGAAATGCTCAAAAAATTTTGCGCAGTCTACTTTTACCTCATAGTTGGACTTACGTGGCAGGTAATGAAACCATTGGCTGGTCTCTACTTCTTCATGATTGGGGTCACGAGAGACACATCGGACGCTGCTGACTCAGTTGTCATATTGTGTTAGATTCTTATAATTTGCTTTTCTTTAGATTTGTTTGTTCTATAAAAAATCTTTAACCACCGATTGAAAGCTAATGGTACCAAATATTCTAAACAGATTCTTAAATCAAAATGTAGCTTAACAAGTTTCCAATTACTAGACTAAGAATATATTTACGTCGTTTTTTGTTCATTAAATTTACTGTAAAAGTATTGTACTTTCGTCTGCCTATCGACCTATATACAGTATAGCCAGACGTTTAGATCCCTTAAGGGGTGGCCACAAACAAGTCTCCTCCATGTCGCCCTGTCCCCTGCCATCTCACTGCCCTCCCCAACTCTCACACCCCTCTCTCATATACCTCTCCACTCCATCCCTCCATCTCATCCTCGGTCTCTTTCTCCCTCTCCCCCACTCCACTTAACTCACATTCACCCTGAAGGTCAGTCTCTCGCTCTCCATCTCCACATGGCCAAACCACCTCAGTGCATTTGTTCTCTTTCTATCACACCAAAACGCTTCTTCACTTTGTCAATTGTCAGTCTGTCTCTCCATATACTTCCACATACTCCTCTCCACAAACTTATTGCCATTACTCTCACTCTTGCCTTTTGTCCTTCCAGCATGGTTCAAGCTTCGTTTCCATATGATATAGGTGGTATGAAAATACTATCATCCAGCGACTTTTATACTTCCATGCTCGGTTCCCTGTTTCTTACCACTGCTTTCAAGGAACCTGCAACCTTTTTCTTCCCTGTTGTACATTTTCAAGCACTTCACCCTCTAATCTTCCATCCATACTCATCACACTACCTAAGCACTTAAATACAATCGCATTTTCTATTTCCTCATCATCCAACCTCACTTTGCATTCTCTGACTTCATTTCCTTTGAAAACCACAAGTTTACTCTTCCCTACATTCACCATGAGATTCTCTTTCTTACACACCCTCCCAAACCCATTCACAAAGCCTTGCCGTTCCCCTTCGTCTTCATTGAACAATACAGTATCATCAGCAAATAACAAACGGAAGTTTCCAAACGCTGCCCCCCTCTCATTAGGGCTGCTCCAACATCCTCTGCAGTACCTTGCATCTCTTTCACAACCCATCCATACACAAACTGAACAACCATAGAGACATGGCACATCCATGTTTCAATCCAACATTCAGTCAGAAAAATTCACCCGGTTCATTTTCCACACGCACGCCAGCCTTAGCGCTCTGAAGGATGCTTTTCACGTCATTCAGCAGCTTCCTTATTATATATTCTTAATACTTTCCACATTCCCTGTCTATCCACTCTGTCACATGCATTCTCCAAATCCATGAAGGCCACATTCAACGTCTTTCCCTTCTCTTGAAACTTTGCCGCTAAATACCTTAGCATGATTATCTGATCAATACAATCTCTTCCCTGCCTAAAGCCTCCCTGTTCTTCGCCAACTACATCCTAGGTTATTTCTTAACTCTGTCAATAAGTATACTACCATATACATATCCTATTACATTAAGAAGACATTGCCCCTATGATTACCACATACTTGTTTTTCCCCTTTTCCTTTGTACAGAGGAATATTAATACTTGTCTTCCATTGCTCCGGGGCTCTGCCTTCCTCCCAGGCCAATCTATACATTTTCCATTTTCATACTGCTACTCTCGCTCCCCCGTGCTTCAGTGTTTCACCACACACTCCATCAGTTCCTGGGGCTTTCCCCATTTTCACTTTCATCATTGCTTTCACTACTTCCATCTTGCTGATCTCTTCCTCCCGTCTCATCTCTTCCCTTCTCCCAGCCATTCACCAGCCGCTTGTACCCACATTACTTTCATTCTCTGTGTTAAACAGATCTTTAAAGTGTTTTCGCCGTCTGCTCACTTTTTTCCCTTCTCCACTATCAGTTACCATTTTTATCTTTCACTCTTTTACTACCTTCTTTAACACCCTATCTAACCCTCTTTACCTCCTCATAGAAAAATTGCTTACATTCCCTCCACGTTACACCTAAATTCCTTCTAAATTCCTCATCCACTTTCTTCTTACTCTCACTTACTATTCTTTTCACCTCTCTATTCCTCTCTGCTTATAACTCTCGATTCTGAATCTCAACGTCCTCCATTCCTCTGTTTCCTATCCACTCACTACATTCTTTCTTCTTTTGTGCCACAGCTTTCTCATCTCTTCATTGCACCATGCATTTCCTTACACCTCCTTTCGTCTTCTCTTTACCCAACACACCACCTCACATGCTCAACAAAATTTTTCTGTAATTATCATGCACACACCTTCCACATCCCCCATCTGCTCCAAATCATAATAACCCAATCGCTCACCCACTTCTCTCTTATAGTCTGCCTTTTTTGCATCCTCTGGCAACCTTTCCAACCTCGTTGTATGGACTACTTCCTCCTGGACTTCTTTCCTTTCATTCATCCATCGCAATTGTACCTTGACTTTCGCCAACACCAAGTGGCCGTCAGAAAGTTCACTCCCCCAACCTCTGTTTGCTCTCACATTCAGTATATACCTTCTCATTCTCTCATCCACACGCACATAACCATTGCCTTCCGATCATTCGGCTCATCACACACCCTTCTCATCATTTGCCAAATATCCCTGTGGACTATTTTGTGCTTAAAGAGGCAACCATCCCCCTCCCGACACAAATGTCTACTCGAGCATTACCATTCTCATCCACTTCTGCTGGCACACCCCATTAATCAACTACTCCATCCACCTTCACATTTCCTACATTACCATTCATAGCCCCACTGAAAACACCTCTCACTTGCAGTACCTATATATTTTTGAGTCTGCTACAAAAACGTTTAAGACATTGATGTTCAAAGTAAGCAAACTTTGTGTGTGTGTGTGTGTGTGTGTGTGTGTGTGTGTGTGTGTGAGGGGGGGGGAGGTTGGCCAAAAATCGATAATATTCACCTGGCATTGTGAATATATATGTATGTACAGTCTTGGTCATAAATAATCACTTATCGTCCGGAACACCGTGGCTCAAACTGGCTCCTTTATACGCGGCAAGTAACACTGGAGTAAAAGGGGCTGAGAGGGAGGGGCCAAAGAGAGAAGGGAAGGTCAGTGGGAGTGATGGTGCTGGGGTGAGGGAGGGTAGGTAGAGGAGGGAGAACGATATGCGCAGTGGTGGCCACATAATTTGTCTATTTTCTTTCATTCTGGGCGGGATGTAAAGGAGTTAATATTCGGTAGATAAAGCTGCATTATATCTTGTATAGCGGCGTCAGATAACAAGGTTTTGATAGGTGGTGATATCAAGGGCTGGCTCGTGAGAGGAATACACTGATGTGACAGATCAAATATTAGTGCAGAGCCATCGAGACTGTGTGGGCCCAGATTGTCAACGCGTGGAAGCCAGAGAATGAGAGGACAGGGGCCCGCCTCCTTCAGCACACCAAGGACAAGTGGGAGCTGTTCAGATGAAACCAGCAAACCATCTACAACATTGTTTCCTCGGTGACGCGATGACTCAGAGAGGTTATTGAGGCAGGAGGTCAATGGACTATTTACTAAGGTTTACCTAGTTGCTTTGGCTTGACCAATGTCGGCTAACACTGATATAGATATATTATGGGCGTCTGGGTAGGATTTTGTTTAATTTTCCTTCTAACAGATTATGAGAAATACCTTTATTATATCCACCTTCGTCCATAGACATCAAATTTATTTACCTTTTATGCAAAATTATTTTAAATAACCTTTTCATATAGAGATGGCGTAAAATAGTTGACATGATGGTGACTGTACAGTATAGATGGTATAGAGAGAGTGTATACCGAAATCATCATATTCAATGTGGACACAGCCGTGTCAAAGGTTTCATATGATATTTAGTTCCCAAAATTAATTACAAAAGGACGTTTTTTACACAAACGTTAAGGAAGTCAAAGCCATCCAGATTCCATTCTGCGTCCGAAGATCTGGCACCGCACTATTTTGATCTGTCACGTCAGTATATTTCTCTCACGAGCCAGCCCTTGATATCACCACCTATCTATAGCTTGTTATCTGTCGCCGCGATACAAGGTGTAGTGCAGCTTTATCTGCAGAATTTTAACTTCTTTATATGATACCCTGAATGAATGAAAAAAGACAAATTATGTGGCAACCACTTCGCATTTCATTCTCCCTCCCCTACCTACCCTTCTTCCCCTCCCTCACTCCACCTCCAAACCATCACTCGTCCCTCCTACGACTTCTCCTTCTCTCTTTGGCCCCTCTCTCTCAGCCCCTATTACTCCAGTATGACTTGCCAAGAATAAATGAGCCAGCCTGAGGCACGGGGTGATTATTCATGACCACGACTGTACATTAACTTTCTCTTCAAATATATCGGAGAATGCGTCATCTTCCTACACACTAATTAACCGTATCCATCCACCTTCCGTTTATCCTTCCAAAGGTACTGTACCTCGAAACTCGCAATCCTGCCTATATAAATCCTATATATAACATCATACCATCTAAGTACACGCTGTTCAAGGGCTCAACAGCCTTATTCCTAATCCTATCCATTCTGTGTTCTTGCAACACATTCCACAGTATTGTTATTTCCACTGCTCTTGATACTGGAGTGGAACGTCTTCATATGATGGCAATAGGCTAACCATGTCGCTCCAGTATCCAGTTCTACATGGCCAATTCTTCATCTATTACCTTCGATCGATTTGGGGGAGTCTACAGTGGTTCTGACCCTGTGGAGAACAAAAAGCCCTCTGTGAAAAAAAAAAAAAAAATGTAGGTTATCGGTTTTTGTCATAATAATTCTGAGGTGTCTAAGAATGAAGAGAAAGAAAAAAGAATAGGGAGAAACCCGATTTTTTTTTTTTTTTTTTTGCCGATTGTGTTCAGTGTGTTAGTGTTGTGTTTGAGCCACTTTGGAGTGTTAGGTATTGAGAAGCATTAGGATTAAGGGTAGATGCTTAAAAAATTTAGTTTTCGGTGTTTGTGAGTTGCAAAGGATTAAAATGGTTAAGGCATATCGCTGCCTTATCGCCTTTCTTAGAGTGTCGCATACGTACGAGTTTATTTACAGCCTGTACTGACCCGTCATATGGCACTATAGCGCTGATACCGAATCACTCAGATATCCACCATCTTTTATACATGAATTGCTACTGTTATAAGTAACGCTTACCACATTTAACATTAGTAATGATGATGATGATGATGATCATAATAATAATAATAATAATAATAATAATAATAATAATATACATCATCTCGTTTGCCACCTGTAATTTGCAATGGCTACTATAAAATATAGTTCCACCATTTGGTATTTCGGTCATCGTCCGGGAAAGATGGAATTTGGAACTGATACCTGCGGAATCACCTGGAATCAGCAGTTTGCTGAATGGTATGATTCAGAGTAGGGGGGATAATGCGCCTCGCGGCTGAAAAACAGAGGATGAAATGGAGGGATGGAGTGGAAAGGTATATGAGAGAGGGGTGTGTGAGCTGGGGGATGGCAGTGAAATGGCGGGGGACAGGACGACATGGAAGCGATTTGTTTGTGGCCATCCCTTAAGGCCCCGTCACATGATCAGTGGGCAAGTGTGGTGATTCAGCGTGGAAGCGGAGAATGCGTGGAAAATGATCGTGTAGACATGCGGAACTGATGCACCATCCTTGCTCGAGCAGGTTCGTCAATGACACAAAACTCCAGCTGAACCACACTCTTCGGCACCATGCTTGGCCACCACTCTTGCCCACTGATCGTGTGACGGGGCCATTACTTGATTAAGGCGTCTGGCAATGGATAGACAGACTGATTTAAATAATTTCTCGTGTTAATGAGATTTCTGTCTACCAATGTGTGTGTGTGTGTGTGTGTGTGTGTGTGTGTGTGTGTGTGTGTGTGTGTGTGTGTGTGTGTGTGTACTTTTCTCGAGTCTTCGCAATCGGAGTTCATAATTCCATTATCCCTCTGTCTTGGAATATGTCTCAATGGAGCAAAATCGCCAGGTTTTTCCTTAATATATTTCTTAAGTGCACTAATAATGAAGGAAAGGTTACTCGAAAGAGTTTTTAAGTCTTTGGTTGCTGACATATCTCAAAGGTGAACTTTTCTGATGCTGACCTAAGTATAATACATAGGTGTACCAGTCCCATCGGAAGCGCAAAGAATCTCAATTACCCCTTCTATCTATCAATCCAGTGATTTGCTAGAGAGATTTCTACTTCCTCCACACCATTTCATTCAGCTCTGGGGAACCTGTTACAGAGAAATAGTAAATGAACGCTGTATCTGGCTTTCCCAATTCGTAAATCTCCCCAAAGTTCAACAAAATTGCCTAGAGAGGGAAAGAACGGAACACAAAATACGTCACAGGGTTCAATCTTGCTTGACGTCTGATCTGCTTTACTCCAGCAAATGCTGAACGATTTTCCTTGTCACTGGGAAACCACACATTCAGAAAGTCAGATCACCCAGGAAGAATTGTATAGTCTATAAATGAAGTGTAACTCTTCAAAATTCTCTCTCTCTCTCTCTCTCTCTCTCTCTATGAGCTAAGTATTTAATGACTAGAACCATTCAGGAATGCATATATCACTATACAGAGAGAGACTCAATGCTAGATTGAGAGACACACAAAAGATGGAATTTGGAACTGATACCTGCGGAATCACCTGGAATCAGCAATTTGCTCGATGATATGATTCAGAGTAGGGGGGATAATGCGCCTCGTGGCTAAAAAACAGAGGATGAAATGAAGGGATGGAGTGGAGAGGTATATGAGAGAGGGGTGTGTGAGCTGGGGGATGGCAGTGAAGATATTTTATCGACCCCAACAAATACGGGTTTACAGAAATTACAGAGGCTTTGGAAAACCAACCAAACAATACTGTAATATATAAAAACACATATAATAACTCTCATTACCATGTTCACCAAAAACTAACAGTAGGGTACATATACAAAAGTATTGATGTTACCAACAGCAACTTTAACGACCCCCCTCCCCACACACAAATAGCACTAAGCGTAAACATCGTGAGGAAAAATGTAACCAATAATGCCGACTTTAGAGGAAAATTAAGGAATTTGATACTTCTATATTATTAGTTTAAAAAATAATAATGGTGTACTCGAGTATATCTAATGGTGCATAGTATACACAAAACATTAATTCTGGAGCAAGACTGATTTGAGACTTAACCAATTAATTGCACATATATTTCCATCATCGAATCTTCCTACAAATAAATCACCAAAAGTAGTAAATTCAAATGTGGTACGCACATGTTTTGAAAGTGGACACTGCTGTACGTCGTGCACCTTTGTCTGTGATTGTCCACATAAACTCAACCACTTTTCCAGCGTCAGGGGACCACGCCCTCTATTACTCCACCTGCCCACACCCACCATCAGGTAGTATGCCGACAGCAGAAAACGACGGAAACTGTCATGTGATGTTCACTGATATTATGCTTTTGGACATAAATTCTGTGTCCTGTTAAGCTGGCTTTCTTCTCTAAATGAAATTTCCGTGATGAGTCTGACTGGAATATAGCATGCTTTGTTTCCATGGTAACTGCTATGTGATATACTGTATATTGCTGCAAAACAGTTCCAGCAAACAGGCTCTTGTAGTATACCGAGTATTTGAAGAGGCAATTTTGCAGCAAAATCTAAGAGGTCATCAGTCATAAGCGGCCTTTCATGAAAAAGAAAAAATATATATATTACTCTGCCCCGCACTGAAGCTTTAAGTGGGGGGAAAACCAGATACTAATTAGCATATATCGTTACAAGCTCTATCATTCTGAAACCCAGCAACTGGTTGACTTTTCAATTATAAGTTCTACGTTCAGCCAAGATTCACACCCATAAAAGACAGCTGACATAAGTGCAATGTGAAAACATCTTTTCTCACTTAATGGTATATCACTGTATTTCTTTTAAAAGGAAACCTTTATCAACATGAGCCGCTGGCACCGCTTAAGTTTTGAGCGCCTAGAAGATTCAGAACTATCTCACGTGAATAGTGAACCTGAGTATTTATAGTGGCTGCACTGTTTCAGGACTACGCCATTTAATCTCATTGGTTCTCTACAGAGTAATGTGCCACAAGCAACATCAATAATGGTTTTAGATTCGTTAAATTTTATACTATATTAATTACACATACAAAAACGCTATCATTTCCTCAACATGTGTACTCTAGTAGAATACAGAACCGTTTCTACAATTAATACACGCGAATTCAACCATGACATTTATCTCTCTGGTCTTTAGCTCTCTTAAGTATGCTTGGTAATATCATTAATATGTATGTTATTGACCAAGATATGAGTGATCTCCGGCGCACACCTATTATATCTGGTGTTACTGCTGTGCTAGTCGTACTACCAGTAACGCCATACATAGCAATCAGTGCAGCCAGCATCACAGCTCAACAACCTAACACCTTCAAAATCATGAATAAAATTTGTCTGTGTACTGAGTCATAAGAATGCAGAAAAATCTATGAATGCGATTTTATTTTTTCCTCGCTAATTCTGTTCATAGGCGTAAAGTTACTAAAGGTTCTATACAGACACATCCTTTCTGTATTTCTGCTTGTTCTCTGTATGGTACAAACCAGCTTTCTAGTCTAGCACAAAACAGTATGGTACAGTTCGGCAAGACTAGTTATAACAGAGATACAACAGTAATGTTTTGTCTCGCTTTGCCTCATTTGAGAAATGTTACCCACTTTCCCGCCGTCCATTTTACTGGCTAAACTGCTGGTGTAAAAACAAAACTGAGCAACATAGTGAGTGTTATAATCCAGCGAACAGGGGGTGTCTTAAACAAACCAGGGGACTGTAAGCCATATCCCGGTATCATTTTTACCTGCCCTTGCCCCGGAAGGGCTCAGGGAGGGGTATTGTTTTCACTCGGCTTGTCTGTCTGGCTGTTTGTTTGTTTGTTTGTCTGTCTGGCTATTTGTTTGTCTGTCTGTCTGTCCGTTAACAACTTTACGCAAAAACTACTCGTGTGACTTTGACTAAAATAACAGAGATAATGGGCTATGACCTGATCACCAGATTAAATTTTGGGCCTAATTGGGTCAAGGCCCTTAAAAATGTAAAAAAAAAAAAAAAAAAATAGGGACGGGTAAAAATCGTTTATTCTCCATAACGCATTTCAAATTCATCATATTGACATGAACCAAAACCTAAAGGAACATCTTTCAAATCTACATCGTATATCATGTCTCATTACATAAGGGGGTCACCCTCCAGTTAGAGGTAAGGTCAGTGTCAGGTAGGTCGGACCTAAAATTTCAGATTGGCATAAAAATCGTTAATTTTCGCTCGATTTACTCCAAAGTTTGTATGTGACATCTTGGACTAAATATCCTGTTGCGTTTAAACATCAGCACTAAAATGACTGTCGGAGACGGGTTAGCTGTACCTTGGCACCGCATCTTGTCTTAATTTGTGACAGTATTTCATCAGAAGTTAGTGTTACAGTATTGTATCATCAAAAACTGGAATTCTGATTAGGCAGTATAAAGTTTCATTTTCAACTTCATCTGCACGAGGATTTAGTGGTTGCACTACTGCTATCTTGAAACTTTTCCTTCCACTCGATAACTTGCCATACACTTGCATCGCCTTGAACCTGATGTAACCTGTCCCACTGGTCCATGTTCTCAGTTCCATTATTAGCAGACATGTGAACTCAGTTCACCACAGAACACTCGTACATCTGCGACACTATCAACAATCTCATTGACATATAGTCTTATATCATCAGTTAGCTGCAGAAGAAATTTTGCTACCAAGGCCCTCTTCATTAATTTGGTTAAACTTTACGGGTTTCTATCATTATACTTTGCCGTGGTTGTCTCACTACAGACTCAACTAAGATCATTAATACTCAGTCAAGGTAAAGGTTCCTTTAGAAAACTAAAGCATGGTCAGAGGGTAAGTTATCTGGTTGATATACATTAAAATTATCGATATAACCAAGTACACAACATGACACCATACATATATAAAATTCTGACACCCATTTTTCTCCTTGCTTATAATGTCTTCTTCCTACTGTATCTTGCTAATAAATCCTTAATTTATTGACCTGCACGCAATTTGCTAGCACATATGCGTTATCATTAGGGTTGCGTATTCACTCAAGAATATGAGGTTATGTCTATGCATCCAAGTCGGGTATCTCGGCTCATGTGGGTAAGACGTTTAACATTGTCTCCAAACCATGAAAAGACATCACCACTAATAAAATATTTTGCTATTGTCTTCATTATCTGATAGCTTTTCCGAGGTACATGCAAATGAATTGTGTAAAAAACAGGGCAACTAGCTTGAAGGGACGTAACAAAATCCGATCATAACCCCTGAAGCACACCGTAACTGAACACAGATTTGATCATCAACACTCATATCTGTGTACAGGACATAGTGTGATAAATATAAATTTTTTTGTCACAAAAAATCTGCCTCCATGATGTGACAAAACTTTATCCTTGCCTTTACAAGAAATATTCTGTACACTGGGAGACATACACGTAAATGTGTCGTAATTTCAGTCAGACATATTGTATAATATTTGATTAGTAAATTCGGAACACATCTCGTCTAATTTCATTGTTACGCATTTATGGTCTATGATACAGTTTAAATTTTCCTCCGTTGTCGTGGCCTTCCTAGAAACCCTGCATATTTCATCTATCTGTTACCACGCCATCCTTATATACCGGTCGCTCACGGGTGTTAAGGTCTATGTTAGAGCAGGACTTTCTCTGAAATTTTTTTTTTTTTTTCGATCTTTTCCACATCATGGAGTTGCCTCCACTCTGCTCTGATGTTTGCTTGTTAATCCTTCTTCATGTAAATCTTGCTATACTGTACAGTATTATGTCACATGATGTCTTGGGTATTCTGGGCTTCTTCAGTACGGTGTCCCTATCATCCTTGGCTGCCACAGTGAAGAGGTGAGGTCTTCATCCCTGTCTGCCATGTGTGTTGTTGTTGTTGCTGTTGTTGCCGAGTCTGCGGGCACTGCGTACTTCATTTGCAGTCCACTTTCTCCCGTATCTTAAAATATTTCTTATTCGATGTTGCACTCTTGGTTGCCAAAGTGACGAGGTGAGGTTGTCGTCCCCGTCTGCTATCTGAGTTGTTGCTGTTTTTGCCGAATCCGCGAACATTTTACGTATTTCATTTGTAGCTCACCTTCTACCATATCTTAAAATATTTCTTATTCGATATTGCACTCTCCAAGCTCCCGTGGTTATTGGGACCAATGTGATGATTAGATTGCACTCTTGCTCCTTTCTATCAATTTTCTCGAGAAGTGTTGCCGCCGTTCGATTATTTAATTTTGCTACTTGAGTCTGAAGTTTCGAAATCTTGTCAACTGCGCTGTCTGTGAATGCAGTGGCCTTGAGATTAGCAATTTCATTTACAGCTTATCTGTGACTGCTTGCATGGCTCCCTCTTCTGGTTGAGACGATGATAGCATACTTTCAGTGATCGCCTCCTTCGTCACTGATTTTAGTTGATTATGGTGCATCTTCTTGAGCTCAGACAAAGATTCATTAGTGAATCATTGAATCACAGCAGATTGGTTGGTGAGATGAAAAGAGCCGGGTGGTAAGTAGAGACTCTTCATGGAAGATAGGACACCTCAAAAACAAACAGTTTTCAAACAAACTGGGACCTTAACAGTAGCTAACACACATACTCATGCACAAACAGTCAGGAAAATACAATACTTGGAGCTGACATTGGATGCACAGTATTGTCTGCTGCTGACAAGAGGCGGGCAATGCAGTATTGGAGGGTTCGGCGGCAGTAAAATAACATGGTCGTGTAATATCTTTTAAAAATCTGAATATATTTTTAAATAATTATCAGTATAACGTATGCGGATGTATTTCTACACCATTAATTGAAAAGAATGAGTACTTTTATTTACATTTTCTAATGTAAGTATGAGAAGCAAATACCGAAGTGGTTGCGTTGACAAGTGGTAGCAGAGACGGCTGAACTGTATGCCGCAGGGCTAACATACTCGTTCCCAGTATGTTTTTCCCGCTTCGCACAGGCATGGAAGGGAACATAACGTACATAATAACTATACAGGTAGACAGCAACTGCGAGGTACATTTTTTTATTCCATACCAAATGTCATTAGCCAAACGCAATATGACATCAGTGCCATGTAGGATTTACACTCTGTATTGATATGGGGCGTACTTTATGCTTTTTTAATGTATTAGCTCTTGCTATAAAGTAAATATGCAACAATGATCACTTGAGTTCATGCGATATATGATGCATTATACTCGGCATGCCATGAAAAGAAATAACGTGTACCGTACAGTCGTAAAATATTTTCATTAGTCTTTTAAGCCAGGTATATAAATCGACAAATTTTATTCATATGGATGGATCTTATAAACATTATTATCATTATTTTCTGGTTGTTAAACATCCTGCGAAAATTATAGTTAAGCATATATTTCTAATAAAAGCAATAGTTTCGCACCGTATATGGTGGTCACGTGGAGTTATTTTGTAATGTCAGGGGAGTATTATAGATGGCGGTATAAGTGGTGGAACATTTTTATACTTCAGGGAGCTTGGCCCAGTACACACACTATATATATATATATATATATATATATATATATATATATATATATATATATATATATATATATATATATATATATATATCATCATCATCATCAGCCGTTTGAGCATCCTCTGCTGGACCGGCCTATCCCGACTGAAGTCGGGATGACACAGACAATGTATCTCTACCAAGTGGCTTAGGCTCTGGTAGAGATTGTATGTAGGGTGAGAAGTCCTTATATCCGCCAAAGTAGTACGTGGCTGGGTGAACACGCCCAAAGTTTATTACCCTTAGTGGTAATGTGGTGGGGGGTGAGGAACCAACGTCGCCCTTCCCCTGATAATCAGGAACCTCTACTTCTCATGCATGACCATTGGAAAAAACATTCAAGGGAAGAGTTTACCTGAGAACTACTATTTTCGCAGGTCAAAATAACAAGGTCCGACACTTTCCCCCAACCAAATGTTGTGATCTTGCTATAGTCAAATGGTTTTCCGCTAATAATGATATCCTTACGAAGTCTGGAAAGTTCTCAAAGTGAGTAAGAGATGTGGAGACACATTCACTTATTCTCCAGCATGCTCACACGTACAAGGAGTTTTTTGTTTTGATGTGGCAAGTTGAGAGCAAAATTTCGTAACACAGGAGATCACTGGAATTTCTGCTAGGAAATGAATGAGAAAATACGTCATCATCATCATCATCATCATCACAGTCGTTGTTGTCGTCGTTTTATCATCATGATCATCCTCCTCCTATTCCAAACTGCAGTTCCGTCGGATCGTGGCCAGACCTAGAGCAAGCTTCTTTGAAATCTATTTTACAGTGAATCGGATAGTTCTTAGTTTTTTAAACTCTAAGGTCTAACGAGCTGAGCCCTTCTCATACGTTATTTTTTTTCCCCAAAAGTAACCTATTTTCAGCCACCTTCATCTCTTCCTTGCAAATGTCCCCCGGTCGTTAGGTAGGTCCCTGTGGAGGTGATGATTGGAGGCAATTTGGGTGGACACGCGAGGTTGTGTCCATAATGAGATTGTGAGTGGGTGGCTATGACCCGTAGGCCACACACCTGCCACGACATTTGAAGTGTGGCAAAGAGAAAACAGAAATTCCACGGTTAATTGCATATTACTTGCCATGAAAGATCATTTTCCCTCCTCTGTGAGTACGATTGCTGTGTCCTCTAAAATCACTTTAGTTATACGTGACATCATGTTCTTTTCTTTCACCTGTAGTTTAGTTTCCTCTGTTTTCTAAAGAACTTATACTGCTGACTTCTTGTTTGACAACTTGCTAATCACAAATAATAAGATTGTTGGTTACTGTATCACCGATTTGTAAATACCATATCTTAAATATATAGATATATAGATAGATAGATAGATTGATTGATAGATAGATAGCTATAGATAAATATAGATAGATAGATAGATAGCTATAGATAAATATAGATAGATAGATAGATAGATAGATATCCCATTGGCTCCCAGATTTCCTGCGTGAGGGATTTTACTGGAAAGGTGCTAGGCATTCCGCCCTCCACCTGTTGGCTCATAGTCGCGAAGCTCATAGGTCCCTACCCCAGGGATCCTTTCTTTTTTAAAATTTGAAAATGCCCAGTTCCGTTCTATATTGAGGACACTGGGCTCCAATGCGTTAAAGAAGCTGATAGATTTGCCAGTGTTTAACCCATTGGCTCCCAGATTTCCTGTGTGAGGGATTTTGCTGGAAGGGTGCTAGGTGTATCGCCCTCCGTCTGTCGGCTCGTAGTCACGAAGCTCATAGGTCCCTACCCAAGGGTTCCTTTCTTTATTAAATTTGAAAATGTCCAGTTCCGTCCTATACTGAGGACACTGGGCGCCAATGGGAAAAATATATATATATATATATATATATATATATATATATTGCCAGATGCCTCAATCCCGTTTGGGGTGGCCACAAACAAATCGCCTCCAAGTCGCCCTGTCCCCCGCCATTTCACTGCCCTGCTCCCAACTCACACTCCCCTCTCTCATATACCTCTCCACCCCATCCCTCCATCTCATCCTCGGCCTCCCCCTCCCTCTTCCCCCCTCCACCTCACTCACATACACTCTCTTCGTCAGTCTCTCACCCTCCATCCTCTCCACATGGCCAAACCACCTCAGTGTGTTCCTCATAACGCTTCCTATCACATCCACATCCACACCACAACACTCCTTTATATCCTCATTCGTCAGCCTGTCTCTCCACGTGACTCCACAGGCTCCTCTTAAATAACTCATTTCTACTGCTCTCACTCTCGACTTATGTCCTTCCAACAATGTCCAAGCTTCACTTCCGTACGTTAGAGTTGGTATCACAATACTGTCATGTAGTAACTTTTTCACTTCCATGCTCACTTCCCTGTTTCTTATCACTGCTTTCAAGGAACCAGCAACCTTTCTTCCCTGATGTACCCTTTCAAGCACTTCTACCTCCAAACCTCCATCCTTACTCATCACACTACCCAAATACTTAAACGTACTCACATTTTCCAATTCCTCACCATCTAACCTCGCTGTACATTCACTAACTTCACCTCTCTCAAAGACCATCACTTTACTCTTCCCTACATTCACCTTTAGGTTCCGTTTCTTACACACTCTCCCAGACTCATCCACTAAGCCTTGCAGCTCCCCTTCGTCTTCACTCAACAACACAGTATCATCTGCAAACAACAGTACAGGGAGTTTCCAAACACTATCCTCTCTCACCAGGGCCACTCCAACATCCACTACCCTACCTTGTACCTCTTTTATTACCCCATCCATGTACAGATTGAACAACCATGGAGACATGACACATCCCGGTTTCAAACCAACTTTCAAAGAGAAAAATTCACTTAGTTCACCATCCACACGCACTGCAGCCTTCGCACCATCGTACATACTCTTCACAGCATTCAACAACTTCCCATCTACTCCATATATTCTTAACACTTTCCACAATCCTTGTCTATCCACCCTGTCATATGCTTTCTCCAAATCCATGAAAGCCGCATACAACTTCTTTCCCTTCTCTAGAAACTTTTCCACTAAAGATCTAAGAATGAATATCTGATCTACACAACCTCTTCCCTTCCTAAAGCCTCCCTGTTCTTCTCCAACTAATTTCTCTGTTCTTTCTCTAACTCTGTCTATAAGTATCCTACCATACACTTTTCCTATTATACTAAGAAGACAAATGCTCCTATGATTACCACACACTTCTTTTTCCCCTTTTCCTTTGTACAAGGGAATAATTATACCTGACTTCCTATCCTCCGGGATCTACTTTCCTCCCAGGCCAATCTGCACATCTTCCACATCCATTCTACTACTATCTCTCCCCCATGCTTCAGCATTTCACCACACACTCCATCAATTCCTGGGGCTTTCCCCGATTTAACTTTCTTCATTGCTTCCACAACTTCTAACCTACTGATTTCTTCCTGTCTTCTCACCTCCCTCCTTCTCCCAGCCATTCCCCAGCCACTTATACTCGCATTACTTCCATCCTCTACGTTCAACAATCCTTAAAGTGTTCTCTCCATCTGCTCACTTTTACTCCCTTCTCCACTAGTAATCTACCATTTTTATCTTTCACTCCCCTGCTAACTTCACTTCCACCCTGTCTTACTCTTTTCACTTCTCTCCAGAACATTTTCTTACAGTCCCTCCACTTTACACTCAAATTCCTTCCAAATTCCTCATCCACTCTCTTCTTACTCTCTCTTACTAATCTTTTCACCTCTCTCTTCCTTTCCACATATAACTCTCTCTTCCGCCTCTCAACTTCTTCCACGCCCCTATTTCTCACCCATTCATTGTATGCTTTCTTCTTTTGTGCCACAGCCTGTTTCACCTCTTCAGTCCACCACGCTGTTCCTTGCACCCCCCTCCGCCTTCTCTTCCTTCCACACACCACATCACATGCTGCACATATTTCTTCTGTAAATATCTTACACACACCTTCCACGTCTCCCATCTGCTCCAATTCATATTTGCCCAATCGTTCCTCCACTTCTCTCTTATACTCTGCCTTTTTCTCATCCTCTTGTAACCTTTCCACTCTCCTTGCAACTACTCCTTCCTCTCGTCTTTCCCTTCTTCTATTCCTCCATCTCACTTGCATCCTAATTCTGGCCACCACCAAGTAGTGGTCAGAAATTCCACTCCCCCAACCTCTATACACTCTTGCATCCTTTACACATCTTCGCATCCTTTCATCCACACACACATAATCAATCATTGCCTTCCTTTCATTCAGTTCACCACCCACCCTTCTCATCACTCGCCATGTATACCTGTGGATCATTTTATGCCTGAAGAGGGTATTGGCTATCACCAACCCCCTCCCAGCACAAATGTCCACTAACGCACTCCCATTCTCATCTATCTCGGCAGGCACACCCCACTCACCAACTGTTCCATCCACCTTCACATTACCAACTTTACCATTCATATCACCAATCAAAAACACTCTCTCATTCCTTCCAAACTTTTCCATGCACATTTCCACATTTGTCC
Source organism: Coenobita brevimanus (assembly GCF_032717465.1). NCBI lineage: Eukaryota > Metazoa > Arthropoda > Malacostraca > Decapoda > Coenobitidae > Coenobita > Coenobita brevimanus. Next base: position 22,107,676 of record NC_136974.1, on the reverse strand, counting down.
AGAACTCTTCTCTCACTCTTCTAGCACGATCTTGCTTTGGCGCATACACACACACAATCGCCCACATTTGTATTCCAACTTTCAACTTTACCCACACAATCCTTGACCCAACTGATCCATACTGTCTTATGCTCTTCTTCCATCCTTTACTCACAACTATACACACTCCTTCCTTTGCCCTCTCATTCTCATCTACTCCTGCACATATACCCCATCCATACTCCCATTCTCTCACACTTTCTCCTCTCCATTTTGTTTCAGTTATTCCACATACATCCACTTTCGCACCCTCAAGCACCTGGACAATCTCTCTCTCTTTCACCTCATCATTCGCTCCTCTTACATTCCATGTACTCATTACCAAGTCCTTTGTCCGGTCCTGGGTCGTCCTTCAATCACGCCTAAACCAAGAGCCAGAGGCCCCCAGACCCATATACTGTATATTCTGAATGAGGGTGATCCAAGGAATGTTTTAGGGGGGTCAAAATTCAGATCTGGGTCATTTGAGGTCACTGGTAGAGTGTCCGCCTTTTGGCCAGGGCAACGCTGGGTAACCCTAAATCCTTATTTTTGACATGGAGACTCACATGGACTCCAGTTCGGACATAGGCTATGTGAGGCTAGCCTCTGAGGTCATTTGAGGTCACTGGTCAGAGGTCATTTGAGGTCACCGGTAATACATGCTTGAACACATGGGCCCACAGCCCAATTTTTGGCATAGAGAATCACATGACCTCCAGTTCGGACATAGGCTATGTGAGGTTGTCCTCTGAGATCATTTCAGGTCACCAGTAATAGTAAACAAGTGCGCACAAATACTGTGCATCAGTGTGCAAAAGCTGAAGTACAAAGTTCCTGGACCTCTTCTAATCTCTCTTCAAAAACATAAATAGGTACATGATCTTTCTGAAGTAGAAAGAAAGACTGAACTAAAGCAAATATGACTAGAGTGTTCGCCTTTTTGGCATGGGCAACATCGGGTACCCCTGTGGCAGGGAGAGACTCAATCTGGCCACACTACAGGGTGGTACTACTATTCTGCAGCTAGGTTGTGTTAGGAAGAATACTGCCACTGTATTCCCTGCGTGTCGTAAAAGGCGACTAAAAGGGGCGGGGTGAGGGGACTAGGGACCCACTCCTCTGTTTTTTAGTTCCTAAAAAGAGACAGGGCAGAGAAAGGGATGGGGGATTGAGTTATCCCCGTACCCTGAAGACTGGGTCTATGAATGTGCGTGGATGTAGTACAATTGAGGCTAAAAGGGAGGAGATTGGGAGAATGTTTGTGAGAAGAAAGTTGGATGTGTTAGCTTTCAGTGAAACGAAGATGAATGGGAAGGGTGAATCTATGTTTGGAAGTGTGAATGGAAGATTGTCAGGTGTTGATAGAGGAAGGGCAAGAGAAGGTGTGGCCTTGTTAGTGAGTCCGGAAGTGCAGCAGTGTGTGATTGGATGAAAGGAGGTGTCATCGAGACTGATGTGGGTGAAAGCGATATTTGAATGTAAATTGCCAGTGTTTGTGAGTGCATATGGGCCTGGTAGTGAAAGGGATGAAGAAGAGAGGGAGACTCTCTGGAATGATGTTGGTGAGTGTCTGCAGAGTTTTGGAGCGAATGTGAACGTGGTAATGATGGGAGATCTGAATGCTAGAGTGGGAAATGTAGCAGTTGAAGGTGTAGTTGGTATGCATGGTGTGCCTGGAAGAAATGAAAATGGGGAAAGCATGATAGCGGTGTGCGTTGAGCGAGAGATGGTGATTAGAAATACCCTGTTTGAAAAGAAAGATATTTATAAGTATACATGGGTGAAACAGGAGGGTGGAAGGGTTGTTGATAGAGCATTGATGGACTATGTGGTTGTGTCCAGGCATGTACTAGGACGATTGTTGGATGTGAGCGTTCTGAGAGGGGAGGGTGGAGGTATATCTGACCACTACCTGGTGTAGGGAAAGTTAAGATTAGGTAAGAGATGGGTGAGAGCTAAGAGGGTTAGGTGTGGCAGGGAGGTTCTGAAAGTGAGTGAGTTGGATAAAAGAGAAAATGAGAGAGTATCAGGAGAAACTGAAAGATGAGTGGAATGCAGTGAAAGATTAGGAAAATGGCAATGTGGAGGAGGAATGGCGTTTGTTTAAGAGTGCTGTGGTGGGGCATACGGAAGAGGTGTGTGGTATCAGACGTGTGGGTGGTGGTGTAAGAAAGGGAAGTGAATGGAGGTGTGCGGAAGTAAGTATGGCTGTGGTTGAAAAGAGATGTGTATATGAAGTGTGGCTGCAGAGGAAGGATGAGGTGTCATATGAGAGGTATAAGGAAAAGAGGAATAGGGCGAGAAAGGCTGTGCATGATGCTAAAGTGGCAGCAGATGAGAGGTGGGGTAGGCGGCTGACTGAGAATTTTCAGCAGAATAATAAAATGTTCTGGAAGGAGGTGAAAAGGGTGTGAAAGGAAGAGTCTGGGAAGGATGAGCGAGTAAAAGCAAAGGATGGAAGGATGTTAATTGAGATGGATGCAGTAAGGTGAACAAGCCTACATCTTTTCTATCCTTAATGACCTAGAGCAGCTTGTACAGCACCCTACCCGTATCCCAGACTGCCTTGGAGAGAGCTCCAACATACTTGACCTCTTCCTTACAACTAATCCTTCTGCTTACACTGTTAATCTTTTCTCTCCGTTGGGCTTCTCCAATCACAACCTTATCACCTTAACCTGTCCTATCACTCCGGTATGGCCTGTGGACCCTCCAGGGAAACGTCATCTGTGGCATTTTGGAGCTGCAGATTGGGAGGTCCTCAGGCAGTACTTCTTTGATTTTCCCTGAAAGGATTATTGCTTCCATGGCCGGGAGCCATCTGAGTGTGCCTTGCGCGTTACGGAGGTTATTCCTTTGGACATGGAAGCATACATTCCTTTCTTATATCCTTTGACTAACGCAAGAAAGCCTTGGTTTAATCATGCTTGTTCTAATGCTGTCCGCAACAAGGAGAGGGCCCTACAAAAGGTACCGGAACCAATCCACCCCTGAATCACATCATCTTTACGTTTCTGGCCGGAACCTTGCTAAGTCTGTTCTTCGCTCTGCTAAAAATAATTTCATCCATACTAAATGCTCACAACTCTCCAACTCGAGTTCTTCCTGCTCCTTTTGGCACCTTGCCAAAAACCTTTTTTAACAACATTACCTCATCATCCTTCCCTCCTCTTCTCTACTCTGATGGTTCTGTAGCTATTTCTTCTACTGATAAAGCAGATCTCTTCGCACAGACGTTCTCCTCCATTTCCACCTTAGACGATTCCGGTGCAGTTCCTCTGGCTGACATTAAAATTTCTTCAGCTGATATATTTTCTGCCATCACTGGCCTCAATACTAACAAGGCATATGAGAATGATGGAGTCCCTCCTGTTGTTCTCAAGACTGTGCTTCTGTGCTTACACCATGCCTAGGCAAACTGTTTCACTTTTGTCTCTCAACTTATACTTTCTTGCTGGAAGTTTGCTCTCATTCAGCCAGTCCCTTAGAAGGATGACCACTCCCAACCCTCCAACTATCGTCCAATTGCTTTAACGTCCTGTATTTCAAAAGTTTTCGAGTCAATTCTCAATAGAAAAATTTTAAGGCATCTTTCCTATCACAAGCTTCTTTCTGATCGTCAGTACGGGTTCTGTCAGGGACACTGCACTGGCGATCTTCTCATCTACCTTTCAGACTCCTGGTCATCCTCCTTTCGGGACTTTGGCGAAAGCTTTGCCATTGCACTTGACATCTCAAAGGCTTTTGATCGAGTCTAGCATAAATCTTTAATTTCCAAACTGCCCTCTTACGGTTTCTATCCTTCTATCTGTGCCTTCATCTATTGCTTCCTTTCTGGTTATTCTATAGCTTCTGTTGTAGACGGCCATCGTTCTTCTCCTAGATCTATTAACAGTGGTGTTCCTCAGGGCTCTGTCCTATCACCAACTCTCTTCCTTTTATTCATCAATGACCTTCTAAGCTGTACAGTACATCTAACCCTAGCTACTCATACGCTGATGACTCCACCCTTCACCTTTCCATTCGGTTCCCGCAACGCCCATCTCAGCAGTTACTTCAACAAACAAGGGTTGAGACTATGGCACACCTAATGTCTGACTTGGCTCGTATCTCTGACTGGGGTAAAAATAATCTGGATGTTTTTAATGCATCTAAGACTCAGTTCTTACACCTATCAACCCGACAAAATCTTCCACAGGTATACACACTAATGTTTAATAATATTCAGCTTAATCCTGCATCATCCTTGAACATGCTTGGGGTTTCATTTACTCGGGACTTATCTTGGAAAGATCATATTTCATCTCTTGTAAAATCTGCTTCCAAGAGATTGGGTGTGCTAAGCCGACTCCATTCTTTCTTTACCCCTGCACAATTGATGACTCTATACAAGGGTTTTCTCCGCCCCTGTGTGGAGTACAACTCTCATGTGTGGGGAGGCTCCCCACATACAGTTCTTCTCAATAGGGTCGAGTCAAAGGCTTTTCGTCTCATTAACTCTCATCCTCTAACTGACTCCCTTCAATCTCTGTCTCTTCGCCGCACTGTTGCATCTTTATCTCTTTTCTATCGCTACTTTAATGGTCACTGTTCCTCTGAACTGTCTGCATGCATTCCTCCACCTCTACGACAGGCGCGTAGCACCCTTCTAGCAGCAGACTCTCATCTATTTTCTGTCCAACTCTCTAACGCAAGAGTTAACTCTTACTCCCAGTCCTTCATTTATGCAACAGGTCAACTCTGGAACTGTCTCCCTCTGTCGGTATTTCCTGCTGCCTATGATCTCCAGTCTTTGAAATGCAGTGTGTTCAGACATCTCGAAATGATCGGATCTTGAATTTGGCTCTCTATTGTATTTTGTTTTTCTCTTGGAGGGAACTGTTATTGCAGGCTCATGGCCTTTGATTCCTTCTTCCTCGCATAAAAAAAAAAAAAAAGTGGGGGAAGAGATGGGCAGAGTATTTTGAAAGATTATTAAATGTAGAGGAGGAAAGGGTAGCTGAGATTGTGGCGGATGGAAAGGTGCAAGGAATAAATGTGTTGGGAGAGTTGAATGATTTTTTGATCACGAAGGAGGAAGTGCAAGAGACAGTAAAGGAGATGAATAAAGGGAAAGCTGCAGGTATGGATGGGTGTGCTATGGAATGCCTGAAGGGTGGTGGAGCGACTATTGTTGAATGGTTAGTAAGATTGTTGAATGTGTGCTTTGTAAAAGGTATGCTGCCAATTGACTGAGCAAGTACTTGTGTGGTCCCGTTGTATAAAGGCAAGGGTGATAAGTATGAATGTACTAGCTTTAGGGGTATAAGTCTCTTGAGTGTTGTAGGTAAGGCGTATGGTAGAGTGTTAAGAGAGTTAGAGAGGGTACAGAGAGACTGATTGGTGATGAGCAGTGTGGCTGTAGGAGAGGGAGGGGATGCGTGGATCAGGTGTTTATTGTGAGACAAGTGTGTGAAAATTATTTAGCGAAAGGCAAGGATGTGTTTTGGGAATTCATGGATTTAGAGAAAGCATATGATAGAATTGACAGGGAGGCTTTGTGGACCGTTTTAAGATTGCATGGACTTGATTGTAGATTACTAAAAGGGGTGAAACGTTTTTATGTAAATAGTACAGCGTGTGTAAGAGTGGGAAATACTGTGAGTGATTGGTTTCCCGTGAGAGTGGGGCTGCGGCAGGGATGTGTGATGTTGCCTTTTAATTAAATTTTTATATGGATGGTGTTGTAAGGGAGGTGAATGCAAGAGTTTTAGGTGGAGGTCTGAGTCTGGTGAATGTTAATGGTAGAGAGTGGAATCTGAAGCAGCTACTGTTTGCAGATGATACTGCACTGGTGGCTGATTCAGAGGAGAGATTGAGACTGTTGGTAGAGGAGTTTGGAAGGGTGTGTGAAAGGAGGAAACCGCAAGTAAATAAGAATAAGAGTAAAGTGATGAAGTGTACAAAGTTGTTAGATGGTAGGGGGATGAATATAGTGTTGAATGGTGAGTTGCTTGAGGAGGTAGAATGTTTTAAGTATTTAGGGTCACATGTTGCTGTGTATGGAAGAGAGATGCAGAAGTGAAGTTTAGAATGAAAGAAGTAGGAAAGGTGCTGGGAGAAATGAAAAAAGTGTTTATATGTCGTTCGCTTAGAATGGATGTAAAGAGAAGGCTTTATGAGGGTGTTTGGTACCGACTGCATTATATGGGGCTGAAACATGGAATATGGGTGTAGCAGTGAGGAAAAGTTTGAATGTAATGGAGATGAGGTGTATGGATCGAGTGAGAAATTATGAAATGCGAAGGATAACTGGAGTTGTTCGGGAGATGGCTGATCGAGTTGAGCAGAGGGTGTTGCGATGGTTTGGGCATATGGAGAGATTGGATAATCATCGATTGGTGAAAAAGATAGCTCGATCTGATGTGAGAGGTGTAATGCTGAGAGGGAGACCATGAAAGGATGGATGGACAGTGTGTTGAGAGCGTTGGATGCGAGAGGGATGTCTGTTGAGCAAGGAAGAGTGGCTGTGCATGACAGATATAGATGGAGGGAAATTGTGAATGAGTAAATGATGACGCAGCCCTGGGGGGATATTCTCCTGCATTTGGTCTGATCAGCTAATCAGGTCAGGTGCGGGTAAGGGGATGGGTCTATTATGATGTGGCAGGGGTAAACCAGCTCTGCTGTAGGGCCCTGCTGCAGATGTCACTGATTGTACTGTGCTGTGTGGTGTGGTGAGGATCTGTCCCTTCTCCTCTTTGGGGCTAAGATGCGAATGAATGTGTTTGAATGGATGAGTAAATGGCGAGTGTGTCGTCCTGTCTCGGCTACCTCCCTTTCCTTGGTGGAAGCAGCCTATATATATATATATATATATATATATATATATATATATATATAATATATATATATATATATATATATATATATATATTGTTACATAGCCTATGATTTCATCATCCTTTGTCTAATTTTAACGCACAGTTGCTGCATGTTTGATCACGAGCGTGTTCTGCCTCAGTCCCCCCCTTCTACCGTTATAGTAGAGTAAGTCGTTCTCTCTGTTGTCCAGAGCGGGATTGTCAACTCTATGTCCCCATGGTTTCATTTGCGCATCCTTATTACAAGTTGTATCAAGCTCTCCTGGCTCCTATATAATGAGCTCAGTCTCTGCATCATTGCCACTTAGATCTGCTCCTCATTTTGTTCACATCTCTGTCCTCCCCTGTACAGATATTATTATTGTGAGTGCTCAAGAAATCTCCAAACATCTAGCAGCTGTGTGTAATTTGAGTATTACTGTTACTGCATTTTTTCTTGTACTGTGTGGCATGGGTTTGGTTTGTGGGCCTAGTGAAGTTTTTGTAATTCATGTAGGGTTCTTTATGTCAGTCATTTTTGATAATAGTTTGTATCTGTAATTATTTATCTGGCATTCACTGAGTATTATCTGGTATCTCATTTTATCAGGGCTGACTTAGATAAATTTATTCTTGCTAATTTCGTGTTAATAGAGGCTATTGCAGTTAACCATATATTTAACCTGTTTTTGCCATTACATTATCCTTATGAGTCCTGAATGTTTTGTTGTTAGTTTGAGCATTAAACTTTAACTTGTAATTTTACCTAACTCTTTTGTTTTGAACCTGGAACTTTACGGGACAGTAGTGACTCTTCGTATTCTCACTTAAAGTGTACATTATCTTTCTCTGTTCCGTAACATAAATTTGGCGACCTCATATCAGGATATTCAGGATATTATCATAAGGATATTGTTTGATATTTTGTGACTGTGATATATTCATGATGGCTACTATTTCTACACTTGATGAAGCCAAAGATTTTTTGTCAAATGTGCAAACAGTGTGTGATATAGAAAACAGAACAAAGAATGAACTTAAGCTTGTTGCTCAACAATTGGGAATTGCAGTTCACTCTCATCATTCTAAAGATCAAATTGTTGGCATGATTAATAAAAGCTTGTTTAATGTAACTCCTCCAAATGAGCAAACGCAGATTGAATTAGCTAAGTTACAGCTTGCTCTGCAGGAGGCTCGTGCTAAAGAAGCTGAATTTCAGGCAAATGCTAAGCAGGCTGAGTCTCAGGCTAAGGAGGCGGAATCTCACGCTCGGATTCAGGAGGCACAGATACAGGCACTTGCTAGGATTCAGGCAGACCATGAGTATCGCATGAAACAAGGTGGAACTGGATCATCTAGCTCTGATGATTTTGATGTGGCTAAAAATGTTAAACTTGTCCCTCCTTTTAATGAATCTGATTTAACAAAGTATTTTCAGTTGTTTGAGAGGGTAGCTACAGGTTTTAATTGGCCTAAGGAGTATTGGCCAGTACTCCTTCAAACTGTTCTCACCGGTAAAGCTCAAGTAACTTATGCATCTTTGCCTCAGGATCAGTCTGATAATTATGATGTAGTTAAGAGCTTGATTCTTAAGGCCTATGAGCTTGTTCCTGAAGCCTATAGAGTAAAATTTAGGACAACTTACAAGCAAGATAAGCAATCCCATGTTGAGTATGCAAAAATCAAAGAAGATTTGTTGGAGCAGTGGTTAAATTCTAAGAATGTGGATTCTGATTTTGGTAAATTTAAGCAGATGATTTTGCTGGAGGATTTCAAAAGGTGTATTTATAAAGATGTAAGCCTATATCTTGATGAGAAAAGGATAGATAATTTGTCTGATGCTGCAGTTTTAGCTGATGAGTATGTTCTCACTCACAAGAGATATTCTAAAGAAAAAGGGAAAGCTGAGAGTAAGTGCGTTGCCTCTACTCAGAGTACAGGTAACAGGAAAGAGAATAAGGATGATGTTTCTCAGGAAGTAAATACCAGCTTCACCTCTAGATTTCAGAAAAGTAAATGTACTTATTGTAGTAAGCTTTGGTCATACTATGGAGAGATGTTTCAGGAGACAGCGTGATGTGAACAAAAAGGAGTCTTTAAATATTCAGTCAATTGGTCTAGTGTCCACTCTTGAGAGTTCCCAGAATTCTTTAACTGAGTTAACTGAACCTGCTTTGAGGGGTAACTTAAATTCTCATGATGGAGCTCCTCTTTGAGCAGTAACGTGGGTGACACTCTCAAGAGTTCATGTGCTAATTTCCTGTCTGATGGTTTTGTCAGTCCTCTGGACAGTAATGACAGGAAATCAGTTAAAATATATCGTGATACAGGTGCTTGCCAATCCCTTATGCTGACCAGTGTTCTAGGCTCTAATTTTAATTCCTCTGATGAAACTGTAATCTTACAAGGTGTAGGGAATAATTACTTCTCTGTTCCTCTGTGCAAAGTGAATTTAGAGTCTGGTTTTGTTAATGGTTCTGTTATGGTTGGGTTGGTTGAGACACTCCCAATGTCAGGTGTAACTTTCTTACTTGGAAATGATATTGGTGGAAGTCAAGTGTGTCCAGCTCCTCAGTTGTCTAGTGAGCCAGTGGCTGCGTCCCAGGATTGTGATGTCCCTGATGTGTTCCCTGCATGTGCTGTCACTAGGGCTAAGTCTAAAGTTACTGGTGATTTAGAGGATAATGATGATGATGATGTTATCCTAGCTGACACTTTTCTTGCTAATTTGGACCACTCACCAGATGAGGCAGTACCCCGTAGTGTTGATAATTTGTCTCGTCAAGAGTTGGTTGAGTTGCAGGTTGCTGACCCTGAGTTGAAAGGTCTAGCTAACTCTGCTTACAGTGAAGAAGAGTCAGCCGGTGCTTCTACTTGTTATTATGTAAAGTCAGGAGTACTTATGAGGAAGTGGAGACCCCCAACAGCATCAGCCGACTGTGAATGGGAGGTTGTACATCAAGTCGTCATCCCTCGTGTTTGTAGGCAGGATATCATTAGAGTGGCTCATGATTCCAGTTTGGCAGGACACCTTGGAGTGAGGAAGACTGGCACGCATTTTGAAACACTTCTACTGGCCAGGTATCTTCAGGGATGTTTCCTGGTATTGTAAGTCTTGTCACACCTGTCAAGTTGTGGGAAGTGTAATCAGACCGAAAAGGTTGCACCTCTAGTTCCCATTCCTCTTTTTGAGGCGCCTTTCACCCGTGTATTGGTGGATATTGTGGGCCCTCTTCCTAAGACTTCTTCAGGATTTTCTTATGTGTTGACCATGATTGACATGGCTACTCGTTATCCTGAAGCCATTCCACTTAGAAACATCTCAGCAAAGAACGTGGTTAAGGAAATGCTGGGGTTCTTCACAAAGTTTGGTCTGCCTAAGGAGGTACAGTCAGACTGGGGAAGTAATTTCATGTCAAACGTTTTCAAGCAGTCTCTGAAAGAGTTGGGCATCTCCCTGTGATCACGTCTTCAGCTTACCATCCCCAGACCAAGGAGCGTTGGAGAGATATCATCAAACACTCAAATCGATGCTCAAGAAATACTGTTTGGAACATCAGAAAGACTGGGATAAAGGTCTTCCATTCGTTGTGTTTGCCGCAAGAGAATCTCCAAATGAATCACTGGGCTTCTCACCTTTTGAACTACTGTTTGGCCATGAAGTAAGAGGACCCTTTAAGTTACTCAAGGAATGCTGGCTGTCGGAGGAAGATGACGTCAACCTGCTGGAGTATGTGATGAATTTCAAAGAACGGCTGTCCACTGCTTTACAGCTGGCGAGAGAGAATTTAGGAGCTGCTCAGGAGAAGATGAAGACTTGGTATGATAAGAAGTCCAGGTTACGCCACTTTCAGCCAGGAGATCAGGTTTTGATTCTGCTACCAGTTCATGGGCAACCTCTTCAAGCCAAGTTTAGTGGCCCTTATTTCGTGGAGAAGAAACTCAGTGATGTCAACTATGTCATCGCCACGCCAGATCGTAGAAAGAGCAAGCAACTATGTCACATCAACATGCTAAAGTTATATCACAGGCGGGACGAAAATAATCCAGTCTGCACTGTAGCTGTTCCACCCGAGTCTACAAGTGAAGTTCTCCCATGCAGTATGAGCCTGAGTGATAGTTTGGGGAAGAATCCTGATATCATGAATGATCTCCAGACTAAGCTTTCTCATCTACCTCCCAAGGAAAGGCAGGAGTTTTCGGCATTACTGCAGGAGTACCCGCAAGTGTTCCGTGCCACTCCAGGAAGAACCACTGTGTTGATGCATGATGTCGATGTTGGAGACGCAAAGCCAATTAAATTGCCTCCTTACCGTGTGAACCCAGTGAAAGTTCCTCTCATTCAGAAGGAGCTTGGCTACCTGTTGGACCACAAGATGATTGAGCCCTGTCAGAGCGAGTGGAGTTCTCCTGTCACTCTGGTCCCTAAGCCAGGTGGGTCACAGAGGCTTTGCATCGACTACAGACGTGTTAATCAGATAACTAAAACAGACACTTACCCTCTCCCTCGTGTGGAAGATTGCATAGGACAAGATCGGAAAGGCTAGGTACATAAGTAAGTTTGATTTGTTAAAGGGATACTGGCAAGTACCTATGACTGAACGTGCTAGGAGATTTCATGTTTTGTAACACTAGGAAAGGCTTTTGCATGTTCTGTAATGCCGTATGGTATGAAGAATGCACCAGCCACATTTCAGAAGCTCATGAATGTTGTAACAGAGGGTTTGGCAGGGTGTGTTGTTTATATTGATGATGTATTAATCTTCAGTGACAACTGGAAAGATCACCTATGCCATGTCAGTAAATTTCTTGACCGTTTAGTTCATGCTAATCTTGTAGCTAATTTATCAAAGTGTGAGTTTGGTCAAGCTAAAGTTCAGTACCTTGGGTATGTAATTGGTGATGGACATGTTGCACCACCAGGAGCTAAGGTTCAGGTTATAAGTGATCTTCCCAGACCTAAAAGTAGGAAAGAGCTACAAAGATTTTTGGGAATGGTAGGTTATTACAGGAGATTTGTTCTTAACTTTTCTATTCTTGTATCACCACTTACAGACCTACTGAAAAAGGGAGTTAAATTTGTCTGGACCGATAACTGTGAATCTTCTTTCAACAAACTTAAAGCTATTCTATTAAGTCAGCCAGTGCTCGCTACTCCAAATTTTGCTAATCCTTTTAAGATGGCTGTTGATGCAAGTGATATAGGAGCTGGGGCTGTTTTGCTGCAAGAGGATGATCAGGGTATTGAACATCCTGTATCTTATTACAGTAAGAAGTTCACTCCACCTCAAAAGAACTACTCCACTATTGAGAAAGAGCTTTTGGCCTTGATTTTGGGTTTACAGCAGTTTTCATTTTATTTGTGTTCTGGTTTTGACCCCATAGTCATTTATACCGATCACAACCCACTGAAATTCCTTAGTAAGTTTAAAGATAAAAATCAGAGATTGACAAGATGGAGTCTACTTCTTCAGGAGTATTCATTAGACATACAACATGTCAAGGGGAAAGAAAATGTTATTGCAGATTGCTTATCTAGACTTTAGACAGATTGTTTTAGAGTAATAAGAAATTTCCTTTGTAAATTTCTTTTTCTTTGTGGGGAGGTGTTACATAGCCTATGATTTCATCATCCTTTGTCTAATTTTAACGCACAGTTGCTGCATGTTTGATCACGAGCGTGTTCTGCCTCAGTCCCCCCCTTCTACCGTTATAGTAGAGTAAGTCGTTCTCTCTGTTGTCCAGAGCGGGATTGTCAACTCTATGTCCCCATGGCTTCATTTGCGCGTCCTTATTACAAGTTGTATCAAGCTCTCCTGGCTCCTATATAATGAGCTCAGTCTCTGCATCATTGCCACTTAGATCTGCTCCTCATTTTGTTCACATCTCTGTCCTCCCCTGTACAGATATTATTATTGTGAGTGCTCAAGAAATCTCCAAACATCTAGCAGCTGTGTGTAATTTGAGTATTACTGTTATTGCATTTTTTCTTGTACTGTGTGGCATGGGTTTGGTTTGTGGGCCTAGTGAAGTTTTTGTAATTCATGTAGGGTTCTTTATGTCAGTCATTTTTGATAATAGTTTGTATCTGTAATTATTTATCTGGCATTCACTGAGTATTATCTGGTATCTCATTTTATCAGGGCTGACTTAGATAAATTTATTCTTGCTAATTTCGTGTTAATAGAGGCTATTGCAGTTAACCATATATTTAACCTGTTTTTGCCATTACATTATCCTTATGAGTCCTGAATGTTTTGTTGTTAGTTTGAGCATTAAACTTTAACTTGTAATTTTACCTAACTCTTTTGTTTTGAACCTGGAACTTTACGGGACAGTAGTGACTCTTCGTATTCTCACTTAAAGTGTACATTATCTTTCTCTGTTCCGTAACAATATATATATATATATATATATATATATATATATATATATATATATATATATATATATATATATAATGTGTGTGTGTGTGTGTGTGTGTGTGTGTGTGTGTACACTCTTACTTCACTTATTGAATATCAGACATTGCGTAAAATCATATTCTCTTCACTAAAATTTTCCTTATTTCTCTATACCATTGTTTATTTGTATGAATGAATTTACACTGTATAAAAATATTATGTTACACTTTCCAACACATTTTCAAAGCATAGGGCTGGGGCGACATGGTGAGAGGGTTGTGATATGTAACGTTGCACTGGCGATGGGAAATAGGCTGTGGGTCTGTAAGGGATGACCAGCACACATCATTCTGCAATCTCTATTTCCTCTTTGTATTTACCTGTAAATGTTCTACAGGATTTGAGCTAAGCTCGTGTTTTTCGCCTCCAGTGATACGCTATAATTATCAAACGTTGCTTTGAGAGCATGTATATTCTTTGCACAAAAAGCATTTTCATCCAAATTATTCCAGTTCGTTATACTTCGGTTTGGAAAGCTATATTTCCTTACCTCACCCAAGTAAGATGTGTGAGAGGGCGACTCGCCTACTCAGTGTAATATAAACACCGTATTGACGACAAGCCTTTATTAAGTTGACAAAGTTTCACTTTATAAAAGCTTTTCCAAGTCACTGAACAATATTCTAAGTGGACATCACCAAAAGTTGAACGTATAAGGTGTCTTCTTGGAATATTGTTCACTGACTTGATGAAGCTCGTATAAAGCAAAAAGGTTTCAACTCAATGCCTTGTCTTCAATTTGGTGTTTATTTTACTGTACAGTACATTCACCCAAGCAAGTTGGTATTTTTAATTTGAAATTATGTCCTCTCGTTCTCCTCACATCATTTTAGTCCTATGATATAATCTTCTCTATCATGGTCTCTATACCACGCTTACACTTAAATATCATTATCATGTCTGCTTTCTTTCCCTTCTTTCCTATTTTGTGGTCAGTTTCAGCCTTACCAATCTCGCTTCGTACTGAAAATACTTTCAGCTTGGTATCATATTTGTAGCTGCTCTTTGCGCCTTTTCTACATATTTATATGTTTCTTTTAATTGAGAGACCACACCACAGCAGCGTATTCCAGAGTTTGTCTTACCATTGTCATTATAAGTTTACCCAGCATTTCCTCAGTCATATAATTATATTTTGCTCTTATGTTCATCAACACATTATATGCCCCACTAATTATCCTATCAATATGCTCCTACGGCGATAATCTCTGCTGTATTATTAAACCCAAATCTTTCGCCAGAGTAGCTTTGTTGATATCTACAGTTTCCATTTTGTAATACCAATTTGGTCTTACTTATTCCCGTCTCAGTTATATTACACTTATTGGTGGTAGAATAAATCACCTATAACTGTCTTCATTTAAGTACAGTAGTTGATCTAGATTGTCCCACATTTTTCAGCTAGAGTTTTCATCCATATTTTTCGTCATGATTTTTGCCAAATCAGCAAACATATTCTTACATGATCGACCTTCATTGGACATATCATTTACATATATCAGGAACATAATGAGGGCTAATACTGCTCCTTGCGGCACTCCACTCATCACTCTCTTCCATGCTGAAATCTTGTCAGTAATTATAGTTCTCATCTGCGTGTCTGTGAGATAACACCTCATTCATTTCAATTTAACACCATCTATGCCACTATTTGTTTTTTTTCTACAGTAAACTAACCTGTCATGTGGTACTCCGTCAAACGTTTTCTGAAATCCAAATACAGTAAATACAATCCACCCACCGATCGCTTAACAGTAACACACTAATAATTCTGTTATAAGAACTCTCTCTTCTAACAAATTGCCTAGAGGTTATTATCTCACTTTTCGCTAAATAAGCAACTCCTCTCTTCCTTATGATTTTTCAACGCAGTTTACAAACAATACTTGTATGAGACACTAGACTATAGTTTAATGTGTTATCCTTGCTGCCACTTTTATATATTAGTACTATACTGTATTTGTTCCCTTCCAATCCCTTGGCTCATCTCCCTCCATTAGAGAACATTATATTATCTCAGGAGTATATTGGTTTAACTAACTCTTCAGCAAATTCCTTGTTTACCCAACCGGAAATAGTCAGGTGCCATGGCTTTTGTTACGTCCACATTTGTCATCAACTTCAAAAGGTATATAATCAGATTCAAATTCAACTTCTTTTATTATACTTTCCTCATTTTCATAAGATATTTCTGATCTCTGATAATCCTCATCCTTTACAAATACTGCCTGGATTATCTCATTCATAATCTCTTCTCTTTCAAATTCTTTCCTATCATCTTATAATTTTACATTTCTTCATTTAGTTTTCATTTTAATGTTTACATACCTGTAAAAACATTTTGGATCCCTTCCACAGTTATCTACTACATTCTTTTCGTACTGTATTTAGCCGGTGCTTCATTTCTAATCTCACATAGCCATTTCTAAATTTTATATACTTCTCCTCTGCAGATTTACCTTTAGTTTTCCTTACCATATTCCAGACTTTCTTCCTTTTCTTCATTGCTACTCTGCACCTTTCATTATACCATTAATTTTCCTTCTCGAATTTCGCTCCATATCGGGATGCATATTTATTATCACTCACACTGTTGCTTCCTTTTAATGAATGTATTTATTTTCCATATCCTTTGCTTCATTACAGTCACTCCATTCATATACTGTGATTTGTTTTTTTCAAACCGTTAAAATAACTTTTGTATTTATTATACATACTTTCTTTATGCACTTTTATTTCAACTACTTTCTAGTTTATAACCTCAGCTTCAATTAGTATATGATTAGTATATGGGGCAACAATACTTTTTATTATGGATATCATCTGGGTCTTTTGTTGAAACAACATTTCACTTCAATGGATCACTGTGACCTCTTGTTCTTGTACTTTCCTATAAATTTTGCATCAGCAAGTTCTGTGTTGCCAGTTCATGCAATTTATAATCCCATGTACTGGTATTTTTATGTCTTGCTTCGCTTCCAGTTAACCTCTTACAGTTAAATTCTCCAGTTAATACCAATACATTTCTTCATTGTACCAGTTTCTTCCCCGTATATCAACATAGCTCTACTTATTACTTCATATTCTTCATAGTTCCTTGTTCTTGTTCGAGGTGTCATATAAGCTACTCCTGCATCCATCTTATTACCTTTTTCACTGATGATTTATATTGTTATAGCATTTTCATTTTTATATCTGGTATTTTTATCAGCATGTCTCAAAATTATTTTTTTCCATTATTAAAACTCCTCCCCAAGTTCGTCCCTGTCTATCTCTTCCCCAAACATTTCCACTTCAACCCATCATCTTTACTTTCATGTCTATTTTTAATGTTTCACTTAAACAAATTACTGTACAGTACTTCTGTTTCTTTCCTATGTTAATGTAATCATCTAATTCTTTAAAAATTATTCCATCAGTATTACTGAATTATTATTTTTATTACACTATTCTCCTTGTCTGTTATCTTACCATGTGTAACATCTTTTTGTTAGTGACTTTTATTCACTTTTTTTCTGTTTCCTCTTTTACACATCATTTCACCATTTTTATATTAAGTACTTTAAAACTGCAATTGCTTCTTCATCTGTTCTCTCACTGTTTTATTTTTTCCTTTGCTTCCAGTGTTGAATTTCTTATTTTCTTTCTTTCATCTCTATTCCAGTCATTCCTCGCTGCTATCCCCTTGTACTCATATTCTCACTATTCTTCAACCTTCATTTAGATTTCATCACTTCCTCTGTCACCCTTAATGACTTAAACTAAATCTTGACTGGTTTTGCCACACCCTTGCCTCACCATTTCGATATTGTCTCAGCCTCTACACACCATCAATCTCTTCTTCCCATCCATTATTTTCTGTATCTAATTCCTTAATTAATTCATAGGCTTTCTTTCCTTCTGTCTCTTTTCCCTCGGGTTTACTTCTGAATTCATCTTCATTATCTCCAAACACTAACACCCATTTTCTTTTCAATCTACTGTCTCTCTCACTATGTTCTCCCACTTTTTTTTTTTAATAATATCTAATAGTCCTGCTTCAAAATTCACCTTTTCTTCCTTTTCTACTCTCTCCAATCCCTCTTTAGTCATCCTTTGTCCCTCAAATATGTCATTCAATGGATTTTTTTTTCATCCACCCGCCGTGCATTCTGCACATTGTTCATTTGTATTTCCACCTAGTCTGTTTTCACTTGATTTCCCCTTACGCTTCTACTTAACGCTTCATTCTCTTCCAATAATTTCTTTATCTGACTTTCCACCTTTGCCTTATATTCACCAATTCCCTCTCAGCCTGCGTCTTTCACTTCTCCATTTCATCCCTCGCAGTTAATCACTTCTCCAAAGCAGACAAACTCTCTTTGATATCCCTACTAAAATCCTTAGTTTCACAAATTACCCTTATTCTTCTTTCTAACAATCATAACCTCTTCATAACCTTGGCTCAGCCACCACACTTTCCTCTAACTTTTCTCCATTTCCTTGGATTTGCCCTGAAGTCCTTAATATTCTTGGAGTTCAGGATTTATCATTTTGCCATTGGATCATCACTTCCGCAGGCACCCATGCTTATATGAAAATTTTTACTGGTCTTGCCCCACCCTTTCGATACTACTCCAACCTCTACACTCTCTCAGTCTCTTCCTCCTATCCATTGCTTTCTGTATCTAATTCTTTAATTAATTCACTGGCTTTGATGTAATTCTGAGTGTTTCTCAAGAGAATTGGATGGGCATACAGTGAACTCTCAATAATCTGTTGTAATTCAGCCAAGCCCTAAACCGAATAAAGTGAAATGCCAGATATTCCATATTCTGCCCAACATTCGACTTTGAGCCAGATACTGTCATTCTGTCCATCTCGACCCTCTATCCTAAAAACTTTCCCGTGAGCAAAAGATGAAAACCAAGCATAAAGAGGAATACAGTAGGCTAATTACATAGTGTATTACTGTATGTTCTCACCAAGTGTTGGCATCGATGGAGGGTGCAGTTGTCCACCGTTCAGAACAATAACGTACAGGACACTTAATCCCATGTAGTCTAGTGGCGAATGGCTTTTTCAGAGATTACTCCAGCTCCACCACCTCAGGCTAGATCTTCGCCAAGGGTGCTGCAGCAGGTAGTGAAGACAGAGTGACAGAGGGTGTCAGGTGGAGCTCCAGTGAAGCCTCCAACTGAGGCCAGACCTCAGGTGGAGACAACACAGTCGATGGGGCTGATGGTGGTGTCATGGCCAAGGTGCTTGGCTGAGCTTGTTCCAACCATGCTCAAGTGTGAGTGCAGAGAGTTCCCTTCAAATCAGTGCCCAGTTGTAGATCGCAGACTGAGAGAATACCTCTTGAGGTTGGCCAAGATCCTCTTCACCCTACTGTCCACGCCTTGGGCTGCCTTTTCCTCGTCCTTGAGCACAACCATCTCGTCCTCGTAAACCTCTTCCAGTCCAGTTGTTTCATTGCCAAAATAATACCCTGGTCCATGGGTTGCAAGTCTGAGGTCGAATTCGGGAGCGTGAACATGGCCCTAATACAACCTCCATCTCCAAATTAACCCCGTATCAGGAGCAGCAGAGCCTTCACTTGTTCGCAGGCAAGACCAAGATTCTCTGTTTGAAAACGGACAATCTCCATCACAGCCTGATTGTAGAACTAGTCTTTGATGATTTTGGCAGGAAACCAATCCTATATAGAGAAGAAATAAATCACTGGAAGACTATCCATTATACCCCGGAGACAGTGTGGTTGTTCGGTGTGCCCCACCACAAAAGGTTTCAGATGATGGGAGCCTGATGCCTTGGCACAAAACACATAGAGATGTGTTGCTTGTTTGCCTTACAACCAGGCAATGACTTCTTTGCCTTCAGCCAAGGTATTAGCCTGGAAAGACCTGAAGAACAGACCAGTTTTATCAGTGTTATAAACCTGATTAAGACATAACCCTTCTTTGTCAATCAGGTTTTTTAAGCTTGGTGCAAAACTCATCAATTCCTTCCATGCCTGCTTCCAAAGCTTCATCACAGGTAATATTGTTGGACAGCCCCTGTCGAAGATTGAACCGAGTCAGCCAACCTTCAGACACCGTGATATCCGTGATCCACAGTTGCCCAGCAAACTTGGTGGTTGCAGCCTTCAGCCTGACAGGATGCACAATCAGGCCACTGGCACACTGTTGTCAGAACTACTTCAGGCAGGTTTGGTCGAGTTCGCCAAAGTGTGGCTTGGCCATCATCTTGCGTTCGTGCCATCGCAGTTACATGATGTTCGCCCTTGAAGAACATCTTGATGGTGTGCTTGGTCTTCTACAGATCCTGCAACATGGTCCAGAGCATGTTGTAATGCTCCATTAGCCTTGCTCCATATTCTTGATTATCTTCATGTTTTTCTTTATGGAGAAAACGATGACTCCTCTCAGCAAGTAGTGGAGGCACCATGGAGA
This sequence comes from Coenobita brevimanus, assembly GCF_032717465.1. Classification (NCBI taxonomy): domain Eukaryota; kingdom Metazoa; phylum Arthropoda; class Malacostraca; order Decapoda; family Coenobitidae; genus Coenobita; species Coenobita brevimanus. Next base: position 22,087,915 of record NC_136974.1, on the reverse strand, counting down.
CAATGACCAGGACCAAACACAAGGCCATCAGGACCTGCATCTGGCAGGGCACCAAAGCAAAAGCCACAAAATTCAGCCATCACGCACAAATAGAGTGTACAGTAGTCAGCATTTTGGGGCTCCAATTGAGGCACGTGGGAAGGAGAAACAACACTGGGGGTTTGCACCACGTGCACACATATAGTACAATACTTCCTTGTTCACAGTAGAGCACTAGGACATGAGCACTGGCAGGCCATAGACTCTACAAAAACAATAAACATGGGATGCCACAGAGTTAGTCAGTGCAATAGGGTTACACAACCGCATGGTCAGAAGAGCCGAGTGCACAGGCATGTCTTTACTACACAATATCCACGGACAAGAATGAGAGCATGGCAATATTCTCATTGTGCCAGGTGAGATGCTCCTGTGACAGAGTCTGATTGGCTGGCACACAGTGGGCATTTTCACTGGCTCATAAATTTACGGGTTATCTCGTATGCTAGTTGACTACTGCTTAGGAGCTGCTTGATACGCCGCAATGCAAGATATTGCATAGAACAGCCGGTTACATCCCGTTTCAGCACTGAGTGTTGCAAAAATTCGTCGCATATCGATTTAACAGAGCCGTGCCAGGTGCGCTAGCTATTGCGATTTAGGTAACTGAGAGTTTACTGCAGTTGTGGTAAACAAAGCCTTTGTTATCATACCGGTGTTTTGTGGTCAGCTGATTTTTAGATTATTCACGTCTTTGCAATACAGACTTTTTATCTTATTAACTCTGAATATATAGATGCTTGAAGTAATGTGGTGGCAAATACCTAACACGAATATAGCTCTCCTTAGTAATTTGTGGGTAAGGAGTCCTTACCCACAAATTAGATAAATTATTATTCTCTCTCCAGCTTTTGTCTGATCGCTCACATGGGCGCCCTCAGTGTAGTAGCTCCTGCTCTCACACTTCATCTTTCAACTTGATAAAGACGATATTTTCATCTCTAATACTCTTCCAACTGAAGTCACTCAACCATTTCCCTGGATGAGTGAGAGGCAAGGCGGCGGTGTGGGTGGCAGGGGCCAAGCAGGCTGCTCGTTGCAGCAACTGTATTGGATTATGTTAATTCAGAAACCATTGCTCCTTCCACTCCTGATTTCCGAGGAAGACTGGCAGTGTAGTTCACCCGCCTCCTACCGGTACATACATACTTCACATACTTGGCAACACAGAAAATGGCCAAGAATTCAAGCGCCAACAGAAAGCAAAAAACATCCATTGCCATCGTTCGAGTCACCATGGACACCTGTTTTGTGATGGCCGTGGCTGTCATCCGAACTGTAAGGGTTAGATACTGCATATTACCCATAATGCGTGGAAAAAAATGGAGATCAGATATGTGATCATTGGCATGTGTATCTTCATACACACAGGATGGTTCTTGAGATCCTCAACTTCCATATTTCATTCACTCATACAGCCATCGACAGTATTCTTTCATGTCTTCATCTTCCAAACTTCCTCATCCCTGAAATTCATCTGTATAAAATTTACATCCTTTTCACCACCAAGTTCAGATTAATTTTATCGAAGACAATCATTTATATTTGTTAAACAGCCTTTCTTTTTTTTTTTTTACTCAACGTCCTTCACAAACCTTTATTATTTCCATGCTGTCCAACCAACAAAGTTCAGGTTATAAACCTACGGTATGTGACACGCTGTAATGGGGTCTATAAATACCTCCGTTCCCCGGAGGCAAAGTGGTGATCCTCTGTTTGACTCAATGGTAATGTGCGCGAATGTGGAGTGCAAGGGCCAAGGATCGAATCTCGGACAAACCCGTGATTAATTTGTTGTTTCATTTCAGTTATTGCAGTACCCCATATGAGTCGACTAAGGGTGCATGAGACCTGTTTTAAGTGAGATACTCGAGATTCTTAATAATGCACCACAAACTTTCTCGATGCCGTGCGATAAAGTTTTTATGGGATATTGGACTATGTTATCTCATGTCCCCACCCTCTAGGTTGATCACAGAAAGAAACAGTATATATAATGAGCAAAGTACATGCATTTCCAATTGCATTTCTTATGGTGTTAGGAGCTGGGGAAGACCTAAACTTGTCGAAAAGAAAATGATTTTGCAGATAAAATCGATTGCAAGGCTGACAGCGGCTAAGGCAAGAGAAGGAAAGATGAAAGTAATTATGGAAAGTTGCACACCATGTTCATGGCGTATTTGACTAATTAATAACTTCCTGGGCTTTGATAGGGATGAGTCACTGTCATATAGCCTAGTTGTCAGCTTCCAGCCTACTTGAAAATTTTCAGCCACATTAACTCCATAAATATGGTGAGTTGAGCAAAAAATGTCATGATTGTGGGTATAATACTATTCCCAAGACAATGATGTAGATGTGAAGTAATTTTGCAATGGTCAATGAATTGGTCATATTACCATACCACAGATTCTGCTTTGCGCCAACTGCCATAGTTCATGGGTTAATCCTCGCATGGGCTGTTTAGCTTTAGTATTTGACCTGAGCTATGGGCAAAATATTTTATTCAGTTAAGTGCGAGATACTGGAGATTGAATACTAATACCGGAATTTTATCATGGCGGGGAAGATTCTAGTACTAGATTCCATTTAACACCAGATATACTTATTCCACTGAAAGAGCGTTATAAGTGCATGAGTGTTAAGTTATTAGTATCTGCAGCTATTATCAAGTCCAGTCTTAAATATGAATAAGAATTTCATTAACAATTACAAAAAATAAATACCACAGGGTGAACGTTTGCAGGGTTATATATGAAAACTATAAAATTTGGCTATAATGATAAGAAAATAATTGCACAAAGTATTACATCATATGTTCGTAATCTGTGACTCACTCTCACATCAAGAATATTGTCTGGCATAAGCTGAAACAAAACAGTATCGTGGTGACTACCATCAGAGGCTTCATTGCACAGTTATTAGCCCCTAGAGCTTGGATGAGAGACACGGGCTTCATAAAACAGGCGTTTGGGATGGCTCGCATGACGGACATAGCTACTTTGGATTTCCCACCAATGTTCGAATTTTTACTAATTTCCTCTGGTGCCCAGCGCTTGATATAGACATATAGGAGGTAAGTGAGCAACACTGCTGGTCGTCCACGGGAAACGGGGGGTTTAGGAACGATTATTTCTTTTTCCACATAATCAGTTTGGTTGCCTCAGTGAGCTGCTGCCCATTCCTTGCAGCCTCCATCCCTCAGGGATGCAATTTAATGATAGTTCGATTGGGAATGTTTTAGAGATGACAGTATCATCATACTGAGTGTAAAGATGACGTCTTAGAGCAGGAGTTACTACACAGAATGTAAAGTGACTTGGCCTGGCCACCCTCTATGGCCCCCCCAAAATCCTTCTCATCATCTTCGTGGCATCAGTGTTTCAGCACCCTCTCACCATCATCCACATCGCCCCAGATTGACACTTTGCAGGTGTTTGGGAAAGTGCAATATATACTGTGAAAATTTGTACATGGCAATGGAAAATAATATGTGGTATAAAGAAAAAGGGAAAAGTCAGTGTAGAGAATAAATACTTATAAAAGTCTACCCAAACATCTATTGCCAGAACCCTTAATCCCGTAAGGAGTGGCCACAAACAAATAGCCTCCATGTCGCCCTGTCTCCCACCATTTCACTGCTCTGCTCCCAGCTCACACACCCCTTTCTCATATACCTCCCCACTCCATCCCTCCGTATCATTCTTGACCTCCCCCTCCCTCTTCCCCCGTCCGCCTTTCTCATATACTGTACACTCTGCTCGTCAGTCTCTCACTCTCCATCCTCTGCACATCGCCAAACCACCTCAGTGTGTCTCTCCTAACGCCTCCTATCACATCCACATCCACACCACAACGCTCTTTACATCCTTATTTGTCAGTCTGTCTCGCCATGTGATTCCACATGCTTCTCTCAAATAACTCATTTCCACTGCTCTCACTCTTGACTTGTGTCCCTCCAACAAGATCCAAGCTTCACCTCCATACGTTAGAGTTGGTATCACAATACTGTCATGCAGTAACTTTTTCACTTCCATGCTCACTTCCCTGTTTATCACTGTTTTCAAGGAACAAGAAACCTTTCTTCCTTGTTGTACCCCTTCAAGCACTTCACCCTCTAAACTCCCATCCTTACTCATCACACTACCCAAGTACTTAAACGCACTCACATTTTCCATTTCCTCCTCATCCAGCCTCACTGTACATTCACTGACTTCATTGCTCTCAAAGACTATAAATTTACTCTTCCCTACATTCAGCTTTAGACTCTGTTTCTTACACACTCCCCCAAACTTATCGACCAAGCCTTGCAGCTCCCTTTGTCTTCACTTAACAACACAGTATCATCTGGAAACAACAGTACAAGTAGTTTCCAAACACTGCCCTCTCTCATTAGGGCCGCTGTCCTACCTTGTATCTCTTTTATAACATCATCCATATATAGATTGAACAACCATGGAGACATGACATATCCTTGTTTCAATCTAACCTTCATGTAGAAAAGTTCACTCAGTTCACCATCCACACGCACTGCAGCCTTGGCACCCTCATACATACTCTTCACGGCATTCAGCAACTTTCCATCTACTCCATATATTCTTAATACTTTCCACCATCCTTGTCTGTCCCTCCTGTCATATGCATTCATCAAATCCATGAAGGTCACATACAACTTCTTTCCCTTCTCTAGAAACTTTTCCACTAAAGATCTAAGAAAAAATATCTGATCTACACAACCCATTCCCTTCCTAAAACCCCCCTGTTCTTCTCCAACTAATTCCTGTTATTTCCCCACCTCCGTCACTGAGTATCCTACCATATACTTTTCCTATTACACTAAGAAAAAAATGCCTCTATGATTACCATACACTTCTTTTCCTCCTTTTCCTCTGTACTGGGAAATAATTATACTTGATTTCCAATCCTGCGGGACTGTAACTTCCTCCCAGGCCAGTCTGCACATCTTCCACATCCATTCCATTACTATCTATCCCCCATACTTCAGCATTTCACCACACACTCCTTCAAGTCCTGGGGCTTTCCCCATTTTGACTTTCTTCATTGTTTCCACAACTTCCATCATACTGATATATTCCTCTCTTCTCACATCCCTCTGTCTCCCAGCCATTTCCCAGTCACTTATACTCACATTAATTTCATTCTCTATGTTCAACAGTTCCTTAAAGTGTTCTCTCCAACTGCTCACCTTTTCTCACTTCTCCACTAATAATCTACCATTTTTTTCGTTCACTCCCCGACTAACTTCTTTGACACCCTAACTCTCTTTACCTCTTTCCAGAACATTTTCTTACATTCCCTCCACCTTACACTCGTGTTCCTTCATAATTCCTCATCCACCCTCTGTTTACACTCTCTTACTAATCTTTTCACCTCTCTCTTCCAGTCTACATGTAACTCTCTCTGCCATCTCTCAATTTCTTCCACGCCCCTGTTTCCCATCCATTCACTATATGCTTTCTGATTTTGTACCATAGCCTGTCTCACCTCTTCATTCCACGATGCTGTTCCCTGCTACCCCTTTCATGTTTTCTTCACCCTACACACCACCTCACATGCTGCACAGATTTCGTTGGTGAATATCTTGCACACACCTTCCAAGTCCCCCATCTGTTCCAATCCATATTTACCCGATCACTCTTCACTTCTCTCATATTCTGCCTTTTTTCCATCCTCATGTAACCTTTCCACCCTCCATGTATGAACTACTTCCTCCTGTCCTTCCCTTCTTCTATTTCTCCATTTCATTTGAACCTTGATTCTCACAACCACCAAGTGGTGGTCAGAAAGTCCACACCCCCAACCTATATATGCTCGTGCATCCATTACACACCTTCTCATCCAATCATCCACACACATTATCAATCATTGCCTTCTGTTCATTCAGTTCACACCCACCCTTCTCATCACTCGCCACGTATACCTGTGGATCATTTTGTGTCTGAAGAGGGTATTGGCCTTCACCAACCCCCTCCCGGCACAATTCCACTAAGGCATCGCCATTCTCATCCATCTTTTCTGGCACACCCCACTCACCAACTACTCCATCTACCTTCACATTCCCCACTTTTCCATTCATATTTCCAATCAAAAACACTGTCATTCCTTTCAAATTTTTCCATGCATTCTTCCACAATTGTTCAGAACTCTTCTCTCACTCTGCTTTCACGATTTTGCGGTGGCACATACATGCACACAATTGCCCAAATGTGTGGTCCAACTTTCAATCTTACCCACAAAATCCTTGAGCCAACTGATTCATACTCTTTTGTATTCTTCTTCCATCTGTTACTTACAACAATACACACTCCTACTTTTGCCCTCTCATTCTCACCTACTCCAGCGCATATACCCCATCCATACTCTCATTCTCTCACACTCTTACCTCCTCATTTAGTTTCAGTTAATCTACATACATACATCCACTTTTGCACCCTCAAGCAGTTGGACACTCTGTTCCTCTTGCACCTCATCAATTGCACCCCTCACATTCCATGTCGCAATCTGTACCATGTCCTTTGTTCGGTTCTTAGTCTTCACCTATTGGTCAGTCCTGGTCCAAGACTTCTTGTCCGTATTTTTAGTTACTTGTCTTCCCTGGAGGGGCACTAACCCTCCGCCAACCCTCTTGCTGTCACGTAGGGAATACATGTTGATTGGTTATAAGGTTACCACCCAACGCTGTAAATGATTTTCTTGTTTACAGGAAATCATTTGGCTTGCTACTCTATGTAGAGTTACCCTAAAAACAGAGTACCACAACATGAAACTCGTGAATGATGGGTTCCCCTACCTACCATATAGGTATATAAACCTATGCTATATAACCGACGGATAATTAGGTATTGCAAATTAACATAGTGACCAAAACTATCATCCAGTATACGAGTAGGAAACAACTGTTGAGTGAAAAGTGAAAGTGATGTTTTGGGGCATGCACTGTAGAATGGCTTTTCATATGATATAGAAATAAGTCTTGATGTATAAGTCAAGGTGATCAGTCAGGATACGTACTATACAGAGGTTTTGTATTGGAGTGAGTAAACGGTTATACTGTATTAAAAAAAAAAATACACACACACACACACGCACACTAGTTGAGTGAAAATGAAATTGACCTTGCAATGTATGTAAAAATAATTTGTGTTCAAATTATATATTTACGGCCCTCCAGCAGTAATATAAGAACTCAGCCAGATAAGTGTCCCTTATATGTAAGACGCTAGAAGGCAAGGAAAACTATGGGCATAAAAATGGAGGTCAGGTGAAAATGAAAATGACCTTTCATGGCAAGTGAATAGAACATTTGCTCAAGTGAAAGTGACAAAAATATTTTGCGACAAGTACTGTGCATAGTATTATATAAGCCGTGGTATCCCCCCTCCCACACACCATAATGACACAGTATTCCTCTGGAACAGCAAGGTTGAGGCAGACCTGTGTGGCCTAGGCTGGCATACAGCAAGCACGCCCTAGCCATTGACTCCTCAGCTCGTATGGATGCATCTCACCATGACCTCCGAAAATACCTCCACTCATTTCCTCCTCTCTCCATGACACATCCACCTAGAGACCTGGGGATACCTGAAATGTAAAGACGAAGGATTGATGTGTATTCTGATTTTCTAATATATTTATTTAATGTTTTAGGTGCCGTAGTTACTCAGCAGTGAAGTGGCATTGGCCAGGGCGACGTGGAGGCGATTTGTTTGTGGCCACCCCTTACGGGATTGAGGCGTCTGACAATAGATAGACAGATAGATAGTTACTAAGCTATGATGGAAGAAAACAGGCAACTTTGGAAATACCGCTGCATATGGGAAGGGCTTAAAGCTCTAAATCCTCAAGCTTTAAGGATTAACACTTGCAGGCTCTTATGCTCGACTTATGAGACGAAAGGTCTTTGACGCTAAGCTTTCTAGAAAAGGTGTGTGTGAAACTCCTCATATAAGAAGTGTACAACACACAGAGAAAAAACTCCTCTGTACAGTCAACAACGGTGTGGGGGTAAAAAAAGGCAAAATATCGGCACAGGACACCGAATCTGTTGGAATCATTAGTTACACTAGACGGAATGTAGTAACATTTTATAATAGGTCTCAAAGACTGAAAACTGAGAGACACTTATGGATTCAACTGGATACTGTTTAATCTCAAAGAGTTCTCCTGGAGACGATTTTAGCCAGTCGAAAGGTTTCATTTATGTGACTCAGAAATATGAGGTAAACCAGAAATTTGGTATGCCATTACCTAATCTCCTGATTGCAGAGGTGACTGCTGTAATGAATACTGTGAGAAGGGGATGGATAGTGGTGGAATCATCAGGGTATGAGTAAACATGGTCAGACATAAATCTCAGAAGATCACAGATGAAAATGAGGAAGAGAGACGAACAAACCTGATGAACACTGTTGTTGAGATTTTGGACAGTTGCTTTCAACGGTAACAGCTATAAAACGACCAGAATAGAAGCTAAAGATTAAGGCACAGCTAAGGGGATGGAAACCGTAAAAGATCCATTCTGAAAGTAAATGATTTATGCCACACTTTGTCAAATGCCTTTGGGAAGCCTGTTGTAAAGGCAAAACTAATTGTGTAATTCGCCAATGTTATCTGCAGGTGTTACTAAAGACCATTTTGAAGCCAGCATTTACCCTTTCTCAAAGTTCCAGGTTAATGGACAGAATCCCCGCGTCTCTGAGATTCTCAGTAGTGTATCATATTAATTATGGCAGCTGTAATGTTTCTTACACTGGACAGAGGAAAAGCAAGCTCACTACCAGGATCTCGGAACACCACGGTTTATTTTACAAAACTGGGTCTCCTTTTATAGAAACTGCCTTACAGGGTAATTCCAGGTCATTCTGAAACTTACGCCATAGTATAAATCGCCAGAATTTCACTCTTCTATGCACTGCATCAGACAAAACCACATGATTATTTTGTGAGGGTTTTCTTACTCAGCACCATAAGCCTTCACTGGAGGCAAAAAGAGACCTTCATTCCTGTGTTTTTAACTTTTCACACAAAGTAGTACAGGTATATGCTCTTTACCTTTCGTTTTTCGTTACTTGTTGTCAAGATACACATAGTTATTGAGTTTTCCTCCATACTTCTCTTCCACCAGAGGGAAGGTGTCTGTTCATCCCGCATAAATAACTTCCCACGTGTTGTTTGATTTAAACTTGCAGGCTATTACTGTTTCACAATGTTTTATGTAGTGCGAGTTCTTACAATGATTTAGTTTTTCTCATAATAAGTATTTTAATTTATGGTCACTGACGCATGAGCCGAAAAGTCCTGAATAAAACATGTACTGTATTGCACAGCTTCAAGGTTGGTTATACTCCTTATTAAAGGACATCCGTTCGCTGCTGGAGGAAGCACTGGTTATATCTGCTGTATATCTATTTATGTATGTATGTATCAATCTATGTACCTATATCTATAACTGTCAGTCTATCTATCTATGTATCTATATCTGTATCAGTCAATCTATCTATATTAATCGGGGCTAGAGTGTACGATTTTTGAGTGAGCCTTGCACTTGGACATATATATTTTTTTTTCCACCAGATTGAGACAATTTCGACCAGCTGATTTCAAATATGATGAGTGCCAGACGATAAAAATGTGAGCGTTTTTGTAGACATCTCTAAAGCAGGTATATAAAATCATGGTAAAAGGCATTGGCTATCTCCTTTTATACCTATCTAGAGCAAGAACTCTGCCAAGATTGACAAATTTGTATGGTTCTGTAAAAATTATTTAATTTTGCACTTCATTATTAATTATTATTACAAAATAGGCGATTATTATATATTATTAAAAAACTAAAGATGCAGTAATTTATACTTGCATTCAAAACTGAATTCTGATTATAAGGCTGGTTAATATTTGTCTTCGTCTTTCTTGCAGTGATGGATTGCATAATATGTGTTAGCAAGTAGCCGAAGCTTATCCAGTCTTCAAGAATCCAGGGTCTGCATGATGCGAGTCGTCAACGTGGTGATGTATTGAGTGAAAGTCTTGCGGAAAGTGCTACACAGTTCACATGTCACAAGAACTGCATGAGCACTTAATGCTCAAGGCATCATATGGAGAGATTTCTATAAAAAAAAAAAGCGTAAATTGCAGCCAGCTGATGGCACAAGTAGTACAAGACTGAGATGATTTCATGCATTTAACTTCCTTGAAGACTGTTTGTATTGTGGTCAGAAATGCTAAGTGGAATGCCCCACGAAGAATCCAAGTCATTGGAGAGAAGCATATGTTTGTAGAACTTCTGATGTTGGAAAGACCACATCAAAAGAAGGCATTCCAAGGTGAGCAAGTAAAAGAAATGATGCCTGGGCAAATGATGTGATATTCAGAGTTAACTACTCTTTGTCCAGTCTGCATGCAGCAGATGCCCGTTACCACAAAGACTGTCTTGCTAAATTTTTCACCAACAGTCCAACTGAGTGCACTTCTAATGCACGTGACAGTGCACCAGACAATTTGGTCAAACACATTGTCACAAACAAAGAGCGCATTTGGTATAGTGTTGATCTGTCTAATTTGTATATTGAACTAAGGGGAACACAGCACTCAAGGCGTTCCCTCTTAAAGACTGTCAGCAAGAAACTGCATCCTGAACTGATTCTTTTGTCCTCTCCTGGTATGGCATCAATCTTGGTGTATCGAGGTAATGCAGCAAATCAACTACATATTGTAGATGACACTGAAGATGAATGTCAAGAGCACAGCAGCTGCAACGACACGTACTACTAAGCTTGGCCAAAGTCACACCATTGTTGATACTGAATTTATCTATGCACGCATCATTGCAATAATGGCATCATCAACAGAGACCATTTCCATAGAGAGACTATTCTTTCATGAACTGGCTCCACATCCAACTTCTGTCTTTAAGGAAAATGGTGAAATGAGGACAAGCAGCAAGTCTGTACTCAAGAATAAACTTCAGATGGTATGTGGAATACGGCACTGTCAACATCCAATGGTGGTAATCCTAGATGCCTGTGCTTTGTTATGGAGAATTCCTTGGCCAGCATTACCTCCAAAGCTTTCAGTGTTCATCAGCAATGCAATGTCCAGAATCATGCATTATACCGAGACAGCATCAGTCCTTAATGTGATGTTTGACAGATACTATAAGCTGAGTGAAAAGTCATGCTGTCGAACCTCACGACAAAAAGGATTGAGTTGCGTGTTCAGTTTGACAGAAGAATCATCTTTACCCAAGCAGGCCATCGTGTTGAATGTAAGTGCAAACAAAGAACAGGTCATCCATATGACTGTAAAAAGTTGTGCTCCATCCAGGTCCCATAAGGAAAATGCATCATCGTGACCGGCTCTTATCCACATCCAGTAGAAGTTGGGGTTAGTCCACAGCAGACAGCAATAACACATGAGAAGGCAGAGGTCATTATCGTATATCACATGATTCACGAAGCTTCTGCAAGCTTTTCACCATTTCGGGTTGTATCTGATGACACTGATGTGCTTCTTATCCTTGCACATCACTGCATAAACGAACCAACAGCTGCCAACTACAGTTGAGGTAACCATGGAGTCATGTTCTGGAAAGCACACTATCATCAGTGTCAATGAGCTGGTCAATAAGCATGCTGCTGTCATCCGTATCCTTCTTGAAACTCATGCCCTAACTGGATGTGATGCAGTCTCTTCATTTGCTGGTATTGGCAAGGCAACTTCTTCTAGGTGACGTAGCAGCATCACCAGATGACGTCTACTAGCTATTGTTTGAAATTTGTAGCCATGTTATATGGGCAAGAGCCAGAGATATCACTAGGCCACAAGCGTGCTAATATTTTCAAGAGAAAACACCAAACGTTGAGCAGCCTGCCACCTACTCAAGGTGTATTTAAGCTACATTGTGAGCGAGCCCATTTCCAAACAGCTCTGTGGAAATCAGCAGGCATGGTTACCCTGCCCGACTTGGACCCTCTGCAGCATGACTGGGAAATGAATGAACAAGAATTGCGACCTAAGTATGCTCTGTCTTGACAGTTAGCTGCACCAGATGCAGTGCTTAATCTCGTCAACTGTGGCTGCAAAAGTGACTGCAAAACGACACACTGTCCATGCACAAAAATAACACTTCCGAGCTCAGACTTCTGCAAATGCAGGGGCCAAGCAAGCTGTAAAAACCCGTTCAAATTGAATATGGATAGTAGTGATGACGGTGACGATAAGTCTGAATAAATATTGTGTGAATATAGTATTATAAACATTATATTTTGTCAGAATTATTTTCTTGAATTGATCTCTAGAGCTGAACACTCATAACCCATCACATGATACCATTACGATATAAAGCCTTTGTGTACTTTTTTCATATATGGATAAATCATTATTGCCATATTTCTAGTAATATTATCTAATTGTTTTCTCAACAGAAACATAAAATATAACATAATATACACCTTTAATAACCATTTAGATTCATTCTCAGTGTTTCACAGGATTCCTGGCAGTAATTTTGGGTTTTTGCACTTTTACAAAAACGCTCAAAGTTTTACGTCTGGCGCTCATCATGTCTGGATTTAGAAGAAAAAAAAAATAGTCTAGAAACAGTCATGAAAACTATATGTTAAATACAAGGTCTAACGATTTCTAGCCTGGACTAATCTCTCTCTCTCTCGCTCTGTGTGTGTTTATTTTTTTTTTACGCTCCTGACCGGGAATCGAACCCCAGACCTCTAGATAGATGTCAGACACCGATGCCACTACACCACGACGTGATGAAAGCAGAGACACCTAAATTTTTGGACAAACCGGGTAAATCCATAATAGGAGGATATAATTCAGTCACAACACATTAGGATTATTTCTCAGCCCCACGCAACTCGGCAGGTGACAGAGCAGTTTTAATAAATCCCAGATACAAACGAGCGTCTCTATATGTTGGAGAGACACTCAATACTCGCGTGTGTACAAATGTTTTTCACGCTCCTGACCGGGAATAGGACCCCAGATCTCTAGACAGAAGTCAGGCACTGATGCCACTACACCACGGCGTGTAATGATGCGTGGCTCTCCAATATATATATATATATATATATATATATGTATATGTTGATATATATATATATATATATATATATATATATATATATATATATATATATATATATCGCTGCATTTTACTTTATAAAAAATGTTCCAAATCGTTGGGCAGTGGTTACTGGGACTGTCCAAAATGAAAGAGGGCAGAGTTTGGGTAGTGTATGTTTTGCTGTTGGTGCTGACTGTTCATTGTTAAGTGATGATGAATGGAAGTAGCAAACTTTGTGAATTAGTCTGAATGCTTGTAAGAAACGAAATCTAAAGGGGAATGTAGCTAAAATTAAAGTTATGGTCTTTGAAATAAAGTCTCTTTATTCAGAATGAGGCTGGATGATCAGAAACTGGAGAATCTGAATGCATTTAAGTTTTATTTAATGTAATGTGTCTTGATGTATGTTTAGCGGATGAAGTGCATGGTAGGGAACAGCAAGAATCACTGCTGGTTCACTGAAAGTAGTGATAAGGAATAGAACAGTGAGTATGGAAGTAAAAAGGTTGCAGCATGATAGTATTGTGATCCCCATTATCATGTATGGAAGTGAAGAAGTAGAGCTTGCACCCTCTTGGAAGGATGCAATTGAGGAAAGAAAGCAGTGGAAATGGGTTATTTGAAAGGAATATGTAGAGGTATATGGAAAGACAGAAAGACAAATGACGCAGTGAAGAAGGGTTGTAGCGGTGATGTGGGTGTGACTGAAAGTGTCACAAGAAATACTCTGAGATGGTTAGGCCTTGTAGACAGGATGGAGAATATGACCTACTAGAAGAGTATATCTGAGCGAAAAGGATGGGGAGAAAGCGAGTAAGAGAAAAAGGATGAAATGGCGGGACAGTGTGGACAAATATAGGAGAAAGGGGTGTGTGAGTTAGAGGGAGGACAGACAAATGACAGAGGACAGGGAGACAGGGAGCTGATTTGTATCGAAACACCCTTTACGCCCCTAACAGTAAAGGTGTCTGACTACAGACAGACATATATAATTTAGAGTATGCAACAAATCTCATTCCACCTTGCAGCAATGAGCACGAGAAGAGGATTAGCCTAGTGATGCAGGAGATCATATTAATCCAGAGAACAAAGTGAATTATTTCTTATAATCGAATCCCGAAGTGTAAGGGACGGACAATGGATTAATTTCAGATTGTATCGTCGACAACGTTGCTTAATTTACGTTTGATATATTTTATTAATGTCAGCGTATGACAGTTTAACTTGACCTGGAAGGAAATAAAATTTAATTAAACATTCATTATATGAAGGGTCTCAACAGTTCAGCAGCAAGATGTGATCGTCAGCTAAAACATAATGAAATGCATTCTCAAGGTGAAATTTATATTTTGTGTATAACTTCACTCAGATTTAAGTCCTTCAATCCGAGCAGGCGTTTTTATTTTTTTTATTATTATTATTATTTTTTTTAACCGAACGTCGTACTGCAAGTATCTTAATTAGTCTCGCAAACCACAGTTGTTGTGAGAGTTAAGGATGGCTACATGTAATTCCTGTTCGAAATATAGTGAGAGAAACATTCTGTTGTTATCAGCAGGCTCGTTTCATCAGCTTAAGCGACCGACTTTACAGTGAAGGTGTTACTAAATGCAACAGGTTACCATAACTCATCATCGCTCCCTCTCGGCACTATGAGCAGTTCTATCTCGTGTACTTCTAAACACGATACCCTCCTCTCGTCTCTGGATTACCAGCCGCATGCTCCCGTTAACCATGTTGTTCTCTCTGTCTCTGTCTGCCTGTCTGTCTGTCTCTCTCTCTCTCTCTCTCTCTCTCTCTCTCTCTATATAAATATATATATATATATATATATATATATATATATATATACAGTATATATATATATATATATATATATATATATATATATATATATATATTATACATAATATATATATTATATATGTATATTAGTATAATAGATAATATTATATATATATATATATATATATATATATATATATATATATATATATATATATATATATATATATATATATATATATATATATATATATATATATATATACTTGACCTGATTAATAAAAATATGTGACGTAAAAAAGGAAATAATCCAGGAAACAATCATTGATAAACAATAAGTAGATAAAAATAAATGACAAACTGACTGCGTTCTCGTTCAGCTTATAGAAAAATGGAAAAAAGGCTTGGCCCCTCGAGCCATTCCCCTGGCATTGCCCATGTTTAGTATCATTTTTATCTCTTCCATAAGCTCTCCAGTAACGTGTACAGTTCCCCAATAAATTATATAATTTTGGAAGTAACCCAGTTTTGTTGAAAACTTGCCGCCGTTTCGATTTTTCAGCAATATGATGGTAAAATGTGAAACATGCCATGTATTTTTTTTTTTTTTTAAGTCTGACTCTGGGTAAAGACTTCAGGGCCTATCCCCAAGGCCCAGTAGTCCTCCGACATCGCCACATGTCACCACTTCGGCGCTAACACCCACCATTCATATTGAATACATGCTAGAGTTGTCTCATACATGACTGGTGCATTGGTATTAGCACGGGTGTTTATACTGTATATGGCAGCAGGTCTTTGGTAAGGGAGTAAAGTATACATCAACAAAATTAATATCCAATAAATTATTCCCTGGTCGAGCCGGGATTCTGACCCACGTTCTTTGGAACAGTAAACCATCTTAGACGGTGTTGTTAGATATGGAATATTCATTAACCCCGTAGGGTAAGGTAGGCCCAACTTGAAGTGTAAGATGGGAAAGTTGGTTTTGTTCTGTGACCCTGACCTTTGGCCTACAGTTTTCAAAATAGAACCATTTAATCTTCGGTTGATTTGAACATTTTCACTAAGTTTACTCCACACTGAGTAAAAACTTCCTGAGGTAAAGGACTGAACGTTTGACTGTGTTTTATGACCTTTACTTTGACCGAGTGTATTCAAAACTGAATCACGATACTTTGCTAACCCTCTGCCCATCCGCAATATATAGTGTAAAGTTGACAAAACAGTAAATACTGGCCTATTCCCGACCTATAATCTATGACCACTTTCTGTCACTATTATGTTTCATACCTAGTCGAAAAAGAAATCCTCCTGAAAAGAAAAAAAAAACAAGTTCACCAGTTTAAAGCTAGAACAGTTAAAGAAATAGCAAAAAACAAGAAGACAAAAGACTTTGGAGAAATTGGGTTTCAACCAAATGTCTTTTGGCAACTTTTGGAGTTCTTCTCGGAAGTGAAAAGCTTCAGAATTAAGGCTAGATGCTTATAATAATTCAGATCGTCTAGTTAAGAATGATTTTATTTGTGACGTCGTGCGGGCCTGCTCTAGTCTCTCCCCCTCAAAAAAGAAAAAAATCATGCACATATACACACAGTTATTTACATAACATGCATAGAATACAATTAAACATATGCATATATTATATGAGTACATACACATCTATTTATACATTCATACATACTGCTTAGCATATAGAAAAATATCGCATACCCATACAGTAAATGTTCACACACATACACACACACACACACGTGTGTGTGTGTGTGTGTGTGTGTGTGTGTGTGTGTGTGTGTGTGTGTGTGTGTGCTTTACAGTTAAAAAATATTGCCGAACAAGACGCATGAGTGATCAGAGGATCAGTGTATCCTAAATTTTCTGGAAGTTCTCAGTGATAAAGATGTTCAGATTACGATTTCCCCTAATCAAGTTCATGATAAGAGATTCTTTTTGCGGATGTCATTATATTCATTATGCTCCTATTTATAGCATAATTGCAGGTCATGGAAGATGATGCATTATACCTATCAATACCGCGGATGTCATCTATTTATGGGTAATGCATTAGATATTTGTCCTGTTCTAACTCTCCAATTATGTAGTTTAATTTTTGCGTTAAGTTCTTTTTCTGTTTGAACCACGTAAAATTATTACACCCTCTACTAGACATTTGGTAAATAAAATGCCTTGCGTTATTGGATGATTTCTTCTGTACTTTTTTTATATCCGAGAGAGAATGAGCCAAAGGCCAGGAGCCTGCAAATTGTTCCCTCCAAGAAAAGCAAAAGCAAGATAACAAGGAGCCAAAACCAAGATCTGTTTATTTCTAGATGCCTGGACACTCTGCGTTTGAGAGACTGGAGATCATGGGCAGTAGGAAAAACAGAGGGAGACAGTTCCAATGTTGACCTATTGTATGCATAAAGGACTGGGAGTATTGGTTAGCTATTGCATTAGAGTAATGGACAGAAAAGGGATGAGAGTTTGCTGCTAGACGAGCGCTATGCACCCGCCGTAATGGCGAGGCAATGCAT
Organism: Coenobita brevimanus; assembly: GCF_032717465.1. Classification (NCBI taxonomy): domain Eukaryota; kingdom Metazoa; phylum Arthropoda; class Malacostraca; order Decapoda; family Coenobitidae; genus Coenobita; species Coenobita brevimanus. The sequence continues at coordinate 22,070,455 of NC_136974.1, read as the reverse complement.
GCAGACAGTTCAGAGGAGTAGCTACCATTAAGCACTGATGGAAAAGAAATAAAGAAGAAAAAGTGCGGCAAAGACACAGATGATTAAGGGAACCAATAAGAGGAGAGTTAATGAGATAAAAAGCCTTTGACTCCATCATGTTAGAGGAGGTGCATGTGGGGAGCGTCCCCACACATGAGAGTTGTACTCAACACATAGACGAGTAAAACCCGTGTAATGAGTCAACAACTGTGCAGGGGGAAAGACGGCATGGAGTCTGCTTAGCACACCTAATCACTTGGAAGCAGATTTTCCAAGGGAGGTAATATGATCTATCCAAGATAAATCATGAGAGCTTCAAACCTCAAGTATGTTTAAAGATGATGCAAGATTGAGTTGGATATTGTTAAAAATTAGAGGGTACTCCTGCGGAATTACTTTTACTCCAATTAGAGATATGAGCCAAGTCAGACATTAGGTGTGCCATAGCCTCATCCCTTGTTTGTTGAAGTAACTGCCGACTCTGACACCGCAGGAAGCGAATGGAAAGGTGAAGGGTTGAGTCATCAACATGCGAGTGGATAGAGTTAGATGTATAGCTTAGGTCATTGATGAATAGAAGGAAGAGAGTTGGTGATAGGAAAAAACCCTGAGGAACACCACTATTGACAGCTCTAGGACGAGAACGGTGGTCGTTTACAACAGCAGCTATAGAGCGACCAGAAAGGAAACTAGAGATGAAGGCACAGATAGAAGGACAGAAACCGCAAGAGGGCAGTTTGTAAATTAAAGATTTATGACAGGCTTGATTGAAAGCCTTTGAGATGTCAAGCGCAATGACAAAGCTTTCCCCAAAGTCTCAAGAGGAGGAGGATCAGGAGTCGAAAGGTAGGTGACAAGATCGCTAGTGGAGCGTCCCTGGAGGAACCCATACTGACAATCGGAAAGAATGTTGTGATAGGAAAGGTGTACTAAAATTTTTTTGTCAAGAAACGACTCAAAAATATTTGAAATACAGGGTGTTAAATCAATTGGGCGATAGTTAGAGTACTTGGAATGCTCACCCTTCCTCGGGACAGGCTGAATGAGTGCAAACTTCCAGCAAAATGGAAAGGTACATGAAGGCGAAAGAGTTTACCTAGGCAGGGTGTAAGCACAGAGGCATAGTTCTTGAGGAAAACTGAAGAAACCCCATCAGGCCTACATGCCTTGTTAGTATTGAGGCCTGTGATGACAAAATATATCACATGAAAACAATTTAATGTCAGCCACGAGGAAGTCCGAGAGTAGGAATGATGGAGGAATAGCAGCGGAATTGTCTAAGGTGGAATTGGAGGAGATCGTCTGAGCGAAGATTTCTGCTTTACAAGTAGAAGAAAATTAATAGCTACAGAGTCATCAGAGAGGAAAAGAGGAGGGAACGATGATGAAGTGTGGCAACATGTAGGCCTTGCTCTGGCATGACAGACACAAAGTCAACATGCTTACCACAATTCACCTTGGCCAGTTGCAGGCTACTGGTATGGAAGATCCCAGGAGTAGAGACCCAGTGTATAAACTGGACGCCATCAATATGAGGCTCGTTGGAAAGTCTGATATGCAAAGCAGGGCAATTGACTGTCTGAGGAAGTCTTGCAAAGGGAAAAAGAAGGTGTCCCTGCACTTTCTTGACATCACCATCTTGATTACCCACATAATATTCAAGCTCACAGCTATGAAAAAAATGTTCTCTTCAAGAGTTTAAGAGGGAGATCATAAGTGAACTGTTTTAGGTGTATGTAAATGTGCAAGGTGTAGGACCCCGATGGCAAGGTGTCACAGCACTGCCAGACTGGAACTACAGGCTGAATATTTGCCTCTGTCTTACTGTGCACGGCAGGATAGCCGTGGGCAAGAAGCCGTACCGACAGTGCCAGGTTTGCAGTAGTAGCAAGGGAAAACCTCACAGGAGGGGTTAGACAAACATCATGTGGCAGGAAAGCCAGGTGGGACTGTGCCCACTGTGCATTTTCGAATATCGTCGGTTCGTAACCTACGAAGCACAGATGTTTGGGGCTTTGAAACAGTGTATATAAGTGTGTGTGTATAAACTGTGTAAATAGTGTGTAAACAGATAAAGTGACTCAGTAATAATAAGTGAACTAACGATAAGCGAATTAGAAATAAGGCTATTGAAAAGCATAACCAAGAAAACTGAAATGTAAGGAAGTGATTTGGTATGACTGTATTAGCGTATGACTTTTCTATACTTTGACTTTTGACTTGAAAAGTCAAGAGTAAGAGCAATAGAGATGGGACTGCTAAGGAATGTATGTGGAATACAGAGGGTGGATAGGATACGAAATAATGTAATTCGTGAAAGATGTGTAGTGAGGAAGTCGGTGGACACCATAATCGAAGAGAGTGTACTGAGATGGTACAGTATGGTCATGTGGAGAGAATGGATAACAATAGAGTGGTGAAAAAGGTATACCTGAGCGAATTTGAAGGAGGGAGGAGGCGAGGTAGGCCAAGGAGAAAGTGGAGAGATATAGTGGATGAGTGTGTGAGGAAGGGAGGTTTGGAAGTCGGTGAGGCTAGGGAGCTGACAAGAGATCGAGCTGGCTGGATGAATGTTGTGAGGAGAAGTGCATGATCAGGGAATTGGCATCCCTTTTTAACGTCGCAGCGTCCGGACTGACTCAATCGGACACGTTTATGTGAAGCTACAGAACGTGGTGAATGTTTTTGGCGTTTCCGATAAAGCCAGGATTCCAGGGGCTTGAATGGTGAGTGAATGGAAGCGTGGCCCATTGGATTGGGCAAATCTGGGTTGTCTGGACATTGCTACTCCTCACCCTGCCCTAGGGTAGGAAAGGAGGTCCGGATGATGATGATGATGCATTAGAGTATGAAATCAGAAAAGTAAGCTGTATGATAATTGAAACTACTCCAAAGAAAAATAAGTTGTAAGTAAAGTTATGATGACTGTTGTCTTTTAGGTTGATAAGTTTTTTATGGTGTAACTGCAGCCTCAATTAGGTTTGCAGTCCTTTTTGCATCTCTGCCATGCACCACTGTGTAGAGTCTCACCTGTTACGAATAAGAGAAATATTGTGTGAATTTTCCGAGCCAAATGTAGTACAGGGAGGAGTGGCGATGAATGCAAGGCAGTGCTGGTGAAACTGCACAATTTGTGGGGAAGTGTCGGGTCACGTGGGGTTGTATAGTGATGTGTCTGGGGAAGCGGCAGAGGTGGGGCAACGGTCGGGTAGCCAGCCCACACCACAGCCAAGGACACAAGTCTAATATTAGCTGAGATTATGAGGTCTTGAAAACAGAGGATTTTGTTAATTTCAGTTAACCGCGTGTGAGAGTGGGCACAGTCAGTCTAGCTGAGGTCTAAGGGTTAAGCTGAATTAAACCGTCTGAAGGTATTATGGAAAAAAGGGGAAAGCTAGGACATATGACTGAAGTGGTGATTGGGTGGAGCCTAAGGTTTCAGTTTGTGAAACAAAAAATATGAGAGAGAGAGAGAGAGAGAGAGAGACAGACAGACAGACAGAGAATCCTAGTACACCGATCAGCATAGCTGAGGGAAAGGGAAAGCAAGGATAATGATCAAAAGCTGAAAGCAAATGGCGGAGAATGGGAGGGAATGAAAAACACCGAGGGGAAGGGTGGAATATTGATAAAATACCGGTGGAGAAACAGGGAGAAGAGGGGAGAAGAGAACAAGCGGTGAAGCTTCATTAACTGAGAGTTTCCAATAAACTCCTGAGAGAGAGAGAGAGAGAGAGAGAGAGAGAGAGAGAGAGAGAGAGAGAGAGAGAGAGATGGTGAGTAAGGGAAAAGATAGGACATGCTAGGGGACACACTTTATAAAACAAGTGAGGAATGGAAAAGAAATCTCTTATACCAAAGGAAGAATGGACAGTAAAGGGAGGTATACAAAGGATCTACGAAGACGCAAAAAAAATAAGTTGATAAGAAAATGAAGAAAAGATAAAGCAGGACAGAAAAACAGCAAAAATAAAAGGTAAGAGTGGCACTATAATATTGAAAGAGACTAGAACTACGAAGAAGAAGAATGAAAACTTAGGCAGAGGAGAAATGAATTTGAAAGGAGGGAAAGAAGCGCAATGATGGAAGAGAAATAGTTAAATCCTCTAATTAGGTTATGTAACTTTTTTATTTGATTTTTGCTTCTACCCTTTTTTTTTTTAAATTTCAAATTCAGGAGTGTGACCGCATCATGGATTAGTATACTGAGACGATATCTAACAAATGGTGTACTTAAACTTTACCAAAATTGACTGTATGTAGGAAAGATGAAACAAGACAGACATCATCTGAATGCAATGGCTAATATTTATGTCACATAATCACGATCTGGACCACGATCTATCCCGACTAATCGTAGCCCCCCAAATCGTGCGTGGTCGTGAGATAAACTCCACGACTTCACCTGCTACGGTAGCGCTACGTAGCACAACCGTACAAACGTAGTGGGAATCTTGGGGAAATGGCCCCTTGTTGCCCAGGATTTACCACGATTCATGCCGAGGCCCACGACTGCCTCCCGATTAAAAGGACAATTGTCCTACGACTGACATACAATTGAGCTACGATATGAAAAAATTGTGGCGGCTGCACGACAATTTTGAACGTTCAAAACAGTCGTAGCCCTCTCCCGAATCACTACGACCCATCCCGACCTCCACGATTCACAACGACTTTGCCACGACCTTGATCCCGACCCACCACGATTTCCCAAATCACAGCTAGTTGTGGTTCAAATCATGAAGGTGTGACAGGGGCTTTAGACGACAGAAGAGAAATGATTTAGCAGAGAAAAGCATCAGTCAGCTTATTATATTGTTCACTGTTGGTGAGAGAGAGAGAGAGAGAGAGAGAGAGAGAGACTGTCTTAGGACACCTAATGGCAGAACTGAGAAATAGGAATGCAAGGGGAACGATAAAAAGATGACCGTGCATGTAGGAGAACAGGAGGGAAAGAAAATCACCATTGAGGGAAAGAAAGAAATATTAATAAAATAACGGTGGAGTAAGGGGAAGAGGAGGGGAGAGGAGAACAACAGAAAAAAAATCATTATCTGGGAATTTCCAATATACTTCATGGAATGAGAGAGAGAGAGAGAGAGAGAGAGAGAGAGAGAGAGAGAGAGAGAGAGAGAGAGTAAACACTATCAGACCTAATGTTTGTCTTGAGACATTATTTGAAATAAGAGAGTAGATGATATATCTAATAATAATGGTAGTGTAACAGAAGCTCACCCATCACTCAGAAATTATTCAGGCGAAAGCCAACAGGTAAAAGTGAAAAGGAGCACCATACACATCGAAAAACTGTCCTGTAAATTAAGGGATGAAAAGAAAACTGCTTTTCACACTACCTTCTGTAAGCAACGAATATCATTAAGTACAATAGAACGTGTTGTTTTTCTTGTATTTTCGTGACATAATGATACGGAAACATACTATCACAGGAAACATTGCTTCTTTGTCTAGTGCATTTTTATATTTGCACATTCCACTGATATCTCAAGTAATTTCCCTACTTCTCTTATTCTCTTAACAAACAAAACAAGAGATATAACCCTATGAATCTAATGAGGTCTTATATAATTTACTCTTGCCAAAATTTCCCGGTTATATTTAACTCAGCATGTGTCACCAAGTATGGAAGGAGTGACTGAAAGCATTATCAGACTATTCCAGTTCGACACCTCTCCCCTGTGCTGAATGAAGTCGTCCGACGGTAGGATAGACAGGTTTAGAGTTACTTAATCTGATTCAAAATATTTTTTTAAAATGGTAGCCGAGCTGGAACCTGGGTATTAGTTCTGCGGGGCCACACCAACAGCAACTAACGTGTACTGTCTGATAGAAATATTTCAATAGTGGCATTATCACGGCAGCGCTGCTATTGTAGGAACAACGTTACTGTTCTGTTCCAATTAGCACTAGATGATGTAATTCATCTGCGAAGGAAGTATAGGAGCCTGAGAGTTACCTGATATATGAAGCTTCTTCAGTAGGAAGATGATATTGTCTTCTGAATTTTTACTCTTATGTCCATTGCCACCAAACGATTTCATTTGTTTCGGAAATACCTCTTGTGCTGAAGGGGTTAAAACCGTCTTTGTTAACCTTCTCACGTCGAGACAGCTCTCGTCCTTTATTCGAACTAGTGCCAGATGATAACATTCCTTGAAGAATAAGTCATATATGCACAAGAATCGCCACTTACCAAGGGATATTTCTAGTATTCATTATCAGCGAACCCCATACGTTTTTATTAATACGAGAGTATTTAACAGAGGCGTGAGGGTGTAATTGCCTTCAGTGAATTCATGCTTTACTTAGATTTTGTCCACAAATAAACGCAGAGACAATGGTTAATCCTTTAAAAGCAGAGGCCCTCTAAATATAGGCATGTTCTTAGGGAATCGCAACTTCAAGTGGAATAAAATTACCAACGTCGTTATCGACAGCATTTTCATTTTCTTTCTGCTAGACGTTTCGAAATATATTTCATGTCATCTTCGGTGGTTAAAGCCAAGGAGAAGAAAAAATTGAAGTAAAAGTATGTTGCATAAAAAAAAAAGTAAATTCACAAATAAAAGACTCCATACATTCCCTATGTAAAGTATAAAGGGAGCGTTGAATTAGTGTTATTAAGAGAGGCTTGAGAGTCCTCATGTAAATGGACTCTAATGTTCTTAAGATTTCCCTGCAGCATGTGTCTATTATCTGAAAATGGGTTTTTCTCAAAGTAATATGACACACCTCAGCATGGTCTCGTACTGCTGTGTGAGAGGGGGCAACATAGCTGCTGGAGTGAATCAGGTGCTCGTCTGTCATAGTTTTATATCTATAAGCCTTACTTATACGAATATACGTATTTTTTTGCTTCTTGAAATATTTATAGGCAAACTAAACCAATTTAAACTTGATAATGGTTTTAACTCAGGCCCTGTTACTAATTGCATTCGGAATATATCCTGCATGCTTTTTATGGTTTCAAACGTAGACAAGTATTCTCACCAATCCTCACTAGGGATGACTTTAATATTTTGAATTCACTAGGACCTAATACGAATTTGGTAATACGCAAACCAGACAGTGGGCAGGATGTTGTTTTATTAGATAAAGCCGATTATCTATCAAAGATGCAAGAAATCCATCATGACTGAACAAGTTCGTAAAATTAAGATATGATGATTCATGATGTATTTCGGCAAAAACAGGATTAAAGTAATTACGTTTATCCCTTCATACGCCAAGTAAAGAAACGTAACGCGGAATGCCACGTGAGGTCTTGAAATACACCAGATTAATTTATTAAGGCTGTTTGTTTTGTCCAGACAAGATTGTTTCTCTTTTTGCTTGTCCCTTTTTTAGTTTTTTTGTTTTTGTTTAGGCCAGTTAGCTTTCGTACTGGGCAATCTGATTCTCTTAACCAGTTTGTCTTTATTATGGCAACATTTTTTTTTCCCGGCCAGTTTATATTCAGTCTACTTTTTTGTTTTGTTTAGGCCATCATATTACTTTCTCAGTGGCAGAACAGTTTGTTTCAGTTAGGCTAGATTCTTCTGAGTAAGCCTCTTGTTTTTAATTTTTTCTTTGGTCACTTTGTTTTGCTTAAGTACGCTTCACTGGCTAATATCAACTTGTTTTGTTTTGTTTACGCCGTTTTGCTTTGCCTTATTTAGACCACTGCACTTGGGTTTCTTTAGGCCAGTTTCTTTCGTTCTGCGTTGGCCAGTTTACAGTAGGCTATGTTCTCTTGTTTCGGCCAATTTGCAATGTTTTGTTGTGATCAAAGCGGTTTGTTTTGTTTAAATCTTTAAGTTTAGACCAGTTTGCCTTGTTTCGGTATATTTGTTTTGTTTTCCACCAGTTCATTTTGCTTAGGCAAGACTATTTTGATTTCCTTAGGACAATTTGGGTAGAGGCCATTTTCTGCAGATAGTGCTATTTAGTTTTTTTTTTTTTTTGGCTTAATCCAGTTTGTTTTGCTTAGGCCGCTTTTCATATTTGCAGAGTACTTTTATCCTTTAACTCAAGATGAACTTTGGATGATTAAAAAAAAAAAAAAAAATGTGATTCGTGAAAAAGGCGGGTAAGGAAGTCCGTGGACACCAGAATTGAAAAAAAGTATGCCTAGATGACGATCATGTGGAGAGGTTGGGTGTGAGCAGAGTGAGAAAAAGGGTATATCTGAATTAGAAGGTGGGAAGAAGCATATTAGGCCATGAAGGATGTTACAAGATATGGTAACTGAATGCGTGAGACACAGAGGTACAGAAGTTGAGAGACGAGGGATCTTTTAGAGGATCAAAATGGATGGATGATTTTTGTACGGAGAATTGTTGAACAAGGAACTGGCACCCTCCTCAGCTTGAGAGTCGTCGGAATGAATCTGATAGGGAACTAGAGGGGCGCTCAGTGGAGCGCATCTCTCCGACAAGGGCAACGTAATTTCCAGACCACTCTTCATAATGGGTTAAGTTTTCTCATGAATGATTAGAATTTTGCAAAAAGTGTTATCCTGATCCAGAATCCGTAATACAATCCGGATTGGTCCCAAAAGTTTATCGATTGTTCCTGTAGCATCGGCTATCTACCCACCAAATTTGGTCCAAATCTCTCTTAGTTTTGAGTAATCCTGCTGACAGACAAAGAAACTTTCAAACATCAGGCCCAAAAGTTTATCGATTATTCCCTGGGACATGGGTTATCTACCCACCAAATTTGGTCCAAATCTCCTTCAGTTTTTGAGTAACCTAGCAAAGTGACAGACAGACAAACAAACAGGGGTGTAAGCATACTCTTCTTCCCGGAGAGAAATATGGAGTTAGGTGTGGACAGGTAAACCCAACTGGTGAACTTTGAATGGTGAATGAATGTGCACGTGTGTGGGAGGTGTCACTTGGCATCCCATTGATTAGTTTTCCCAGTGCCGATATCGTGTTCTTTACTTTGCTATCGTTATGTACAGTACACTACCCAACACCACCTGCTGGTTGGAAAAGGAAACGGGATGATGATGATGATTTCCTAGGAAAAAGTAAAGTGAATAATTACATTTCTATATATTTTCTCTGGGCTGGGAAAGGTCATGTCTCGAAGATTTTGCGTACCACGCTAGGAGTGAAGGCAAGAGAGACGTGGAGTGGAGAGCGATAGAGGAGTCGTGGCGGGAAAGAGGGCGAAAGGAAGAGGTATGGAGGGTGGGATGCTGGGTGGGAAGGTGAAGGGGAAAGGAATGTGGATATGGAAACTGGGAATGAGATTAAAATGGAAGCAAGGTTATGAGAGTGAAGGAGATAGAACTGGGGATGAGACAAAAATGGAAGCAAGGTTATGAGAGAGAGAGAGAGAGAGAGAGAGAGAGAGAGAGAGAAAGTGAATGGGGCAAGGGAGGTAAAGAGATAAACAGATGAAAGGAACAAGGAATTTAGAAAAGGAAGGAAGGAAGGAAGGACGGATGGCAGAAGGAAAGAGAGGTTTGATAAAAGAGCAGGGAGAGGAAAAAATGCAAAAACAAAAAGAGAAGAACAGAAGACAGTATAAAAGACAAGAGGAGAAAGAAGTGGAGGAGAAGCAGGAACAGGAATGAAAGAAGGAGTTTGAGGTGGAGGAGGAGGAGAGTGAAACAGAAGGAAGGAACAATAAGAGAAGCAGAATGAAGATAAGACTTGGGATAAGGTGAGGAGAACGAAGGAAAGTAGAAATGAAGAAGGGAGGGAAGACAGAATTAGAAGATGCTAACTTAAGGCCAATAAAAAACAAACCTAACCTAACAAGTTTTTGAAGGCCGTGAAGAGTATACTGTATATGGGGGTGCTAACGCTGCAGTGCGTGCAGATACTGAACTTAGCGAATTTTCTTATTTGAAGGTTGGATTAAAACAAACATGTGTCATGTCTCCAAGGTTGTTCAGTCTGTATATGGATGGGGTTATAAAAGAGATACGAGGTAGGGCAGTGGCTGTTGAAGCGGCCCTAGTGTGAGAGGGCAGTGTTTGGAAACTACTTGTACTGTTGTTTGCAGATGATACTGTGTTATTAAGTGAAGACAAAGGGGAACTGCAAGGCATGGTGGATGACTTTGGGAGAGTAAGAAACGGAATCTAAAGGTGAATGTAGAGAAGAGTAAAGTTATGGTCTTAGAGAGAGGTGAAGTCAGTATATGTACAGTGAGGCTGGAAGAGAAGGAAATGGAAAATGTGAGTGCGTTTAAGTACTTGGGTAGTGTGATGAGTAAGGATAGAAGTTTAGAGGGTGAAGTGCTTGAAAGGGTGTGCAACAGGGAGGAAAGGTTGCTGGTTCCTTGAAAGCAGTGATAAGAAACAGGGAAGTGAGCATGGAAGTGAAAGAGCTGCTACATGACAGTATTGTGATACCAACTCTAACGTATGGAAGTGAAGCTTGGACCATGGTGGAGGGATAGAATTCAAGAATGAGAGCAGTGGAAATGAGTTACTTGTGAGGAGCATGTGGAGTCATATGGAGAGACAGCTGACAAATGAGGAAATGAAGCAGCGTTGTGATGTGAATGTGGATGTGATAGGAAGTGTTAGGAGAAACACACTGAGGTGGTTTGGACATGTGGAGAGGATGGAGAATGGGAGACTGACGAGGAAAATGTATGTGAGTGAGGTGGAAGGGGGGAAGGGGGAGACGAAGGCCAAGGATGAAATGGAGGGATGGAGTGGAGAGGTATATGACAGAGGGGGGTGTAAGCTGGGAGCAGGGCAATGAAATGGTGGGGGACAGGGCGACATGGAGGCGAATTCTTTGTGGCCACCCCTTACGGGCTTAAGGCATCTGGCAATAGATAGATAGAACCTAACAAAATGTATCCCAGCCTAACCTAAACTTAAAACCTAACTAACCTTTATCTTAACCTAACCCAACCTCGATCTTAAACTAACCTAATCAAACCTATCTATAGAAACAATATTTTAAAAAGGAGCTTTTGCTCTAGGGGCTTGACATGTTAGTCTATTCTGCTAGGGGCTTTCGTCCTGACAGTGTACAGTACTGTGCAACACGGCATACTGTGCTTCATTACAACACTACACCTTACACATTAACATTACGGTACTGTATACCACTGTACAGCACTAATGCACAATCTAATTTTGTACAACACTGAAGCATATTCTAGTATTTTAAAACACTAATGTTCACTGTAGTACTACACAGCACTAATGTACAGCGTAAAACTGTAAATCACTAATGTACACCACTACTGTACAACACCAATTTACACCGGTATAAAAGACTGCGCAGTATATTGTTGTATAAAACTCCAGTTAACTACACACTATAGTGAAATAACTCGTTTGCATGGGAGAGAATGCTTAATTATCTCCTTCGAGAAAGCCAGACGAGGTATTGTTTTTGGTCGTTTACTTCTTTGTTTGTTTGTTTGCTAGCAGCATTACGGAAAAACGGCTACATGAAATTACATGAAAGTTACAAAGATAGGTGGGCACTGGTCCCAAAAGGAAGTGATTAAGTTTGGGGGTAATCGAGTGAGCTTGAAAGGTCAATATAAAGGTCACGGATATTCAGAGGGCTATAACGAAAGCAGCTGAAGATAAAGGTATGTACTATTACCAACAAACAGGAACTCCCATATGGTCTTCCATCTAGCACAAAGACCTATGACGTTGAGTGACCTTGAAAGGTCAAACTCAAGGTCACGGATAATCAGGGGGGCTATAACTCGAGACTGGTTACAGTCAGATATTTATTATTATCAACATACAGGAAGCCCCATATCGGCTTTTAATTGATACCATGACCTTTGACCTTAAGTGACCTTGAATGGTCATTTGCACCTTTACCACAGATTATAATTATTTGTTGACACTAGATGGCAGTATCAATACAGCATTTAACTGCAATAAAATAACTGCTGTTGGCAAGATTTGTTATGCCTGGCACTGCTTGTTTGTTTCTTTGTCTGTTCCCCTGTTTGTTAGCAACATTACGGAAAAGCGGCCAAATGAAATTGCATGAAACTTTCAGGATATATGGGCACTGGCCCCAAAAGGACGTAATTAAATTTTTGTGGTAACTGAGTGAACTTGAAACGCCAAAATCAAGTTCACGAATTTTTAGAGGACTACAACTTGAAACCAGCTGAAAATGGAGATATTTACTAATATCAGCATACCGAAAGTCCCATATCGGCTTTCAATTCTCACCAAGACCTTTGATCTTCAGTCAACTTGAAAGGTCAAACTCAAGGTCACGGATAATAAGAGGGCTCAAACTCAAAACTGGTAGCAGATAGATATATACTGTTATCAACAAAAAGGAAGTCCCATATAGGATTTTCATTGGTACCATGACCTTTGACCTTAATTGACCTTGAACGATTAAGGTCACGGATATTCAGGGTACTATAACTTGAAACAGGTTGAAGATAGATATTTACTATTATCAACATACTGGAAGTCTCATATGGGCTTTCATTTGGTACCACAACCTTTGGCACCATGACTTTGAGTGACCGTGAAAGGTCAGACACAAGACAATGGATTTTCAGAGGGGTATAACTTGAAAACGGTTGAAAATAAACAAATATTTACTTTCACCAACATATAGGAAGTCCTATATGGCATTTCTTTTTGGTACCACAAAATTTGACCTTCAATGGTCAAACACATTGTTATGGATTTCCATAGCTTAGACTTTTCCATATACTTAGACTTTATTTGTTTATCGACACTAAATGCAATACCATTTCAAAATTTAACAGCAATAAAATAACTGCTATCGGCCAAGGCTTGTTGAGCCTGGCACCACTTGTTCGGTTTATTTCTGGGTAGCTGAAAGATACCGGAGCTGCTTAGGGCAGTAGGGCCTTCCTTTAATCCACTGCATCCCGGCAGATTATTCACCAATGAACCCCCCCCCCCCCCAATCCCAGCAGATTTTCATTTTTTTTTTTTTTTTGCTAAAACCTCCGCTTTTTATAAGAAACATCGAAATTTTTGAGAGAAAGTGCTCACCTGAGCTGCATAGGTGACCCTCCCCACACCTGGTACCATCTTTTCTGGAGCCTGCTCCAGAGAAGACGTTTTCTATGGGAGGAGTAACTATTCCAAACCACTCAGAATAGGTAGATATTTATTTGGTACGAATGTAGCACAAGAGTATATTGGTTTTCACACAATAACATAGACGATATAAGTGTTGTTTCACTCACCAAACACATCAACATACCGCACCTTCCTTGGCAACATTATCTCCTCACCACTTCTGCTCGTTTCTTCCTGTGGTGTCATGCAATCTTTGTCTTGAACATTGGGAATCACTTTCGGCTTGAATTTCGTCGCCGAAGGGCCGTGGCTCGACATTTCCTTACTGGCCAGGTCACTGCTACCATGTGGGTTGCTGAGAAAATGCAATGTGGGAGGGGCAGCACGCAGGGCCAGGCAGTGTCGTCGCCTGGCGGTGGGTAGACGAAGGTCTCCCACATATACCTACCAAAAATCACTCCCAAACTTGAAAAATGTGCAAATGACGGACCTCACAATCACAAAACTGTAAACATGTCGTCAGGACTGAGCGTGACAAAACGTTGCAGTGTGTATATACATTGATAGGACGTGGCGAGTTATGACTTAACTTCGGCCTCCATATGGACCCCGATAGTGTTTAGTACATACAAACATCTGACGCAGCTCGCTTTTCCTCCGCCAGTTATGAGTTATGGGACCACAACTGTGTTAATACAAAACAACAGGCGACTCGTAATAAATTATATACCCTGTCCAAATGAAATTGTGATCAAATATACAGAAATCCTGTATATCGCCATAGGATTATTTTACATCCACAGTAAACATTATCTTCCCTGTCCTGATATCTAGTAAAGGGGTCGATTTTAAACCTCATCAGTATGATAGTTTTATTCAAGTGGATAAAATCATGGGGATGTGGCAAAATTAAACCTGTATTGTGCAGTAATATGCTTCTTACAAAAGGTATTAATCCTTCCGGTTGGAAGAGAGTCTATATGTATTTTTGCTTGTTAACATTGTATGATTTTAGTAAGCTTACGGAGATTTTTTTTTTTCTTAACTGACGGTGTTGAAGACCAAATCAAACTAGTTCAGTTCAAAAAGTCTCTCCTAAGCTGAAAAAAAAAAAAGTCCAAATGCAAGAATAAATTAAAATAGATGTCATTGAACTGTATGAGTTACAATAAACATATGAAAAATAGTCGGGGAATGGGCAATGAAATACTGTGCTTATATATATATATATATATATATATATATATATATATATATATATATATATATATATATATATATATATATATATATATATATATTGTTACGGAACAGAGAAAGATAATGTACACTTTAAGTGAGAATACTAAAAATCACTACTGTCCCGTAAAGTTCCAGGTTCAAAACAAAAGAGTTAGGTAAAATTACAAGTTAAAGTTTAATGCTCAAACTAACAACAAAACATTCAGGAGTCATAAGGATAATGTAATGGCAAAAACAGGTTAAATATATGGTTAACTGCAATAGCCTCTATTAAGACGAAATTAGCAAGAGAAAAATTATCTAAGTCAGGCCTGATAAAATGAAAATACCAGACAACACTCAGTGAATGCAAGGTATATTATTACAGATACGAAATAATATGAACAATGGCTGACATGAAACTTTACGTTAATCACAAAAACCTTACTAGGCCTAAGAATAAACACCCTATGCTACACAGTACAAGAAAAAATGCAGTAACACTTATACTCAAATTACACAGCTGCTAGATGGTTGGAGACTTCCTGAGCACTCACAATAACAACTGTACAGGGGAGGACAGAGATGTGAACAAAATGAGGAGTAGATCTAAGTGGCAATTAATGTAGAGACTGAGCTCATTATATAGAGGCCGGCAGAGCTTGATACAACATGTAAGAAGGACGCGCAAATGAAGCCATGGGGACAAAGAGTTGACAATCCTGCTCTGAACAACAGAAAGAACGACTTACTCTACTATAAGGGAGGAGGGGGGGAGTGAGGTAGAACACGCTCGTGATCAAACATGCAGCATACTGTACGTTAGAATTACACAAAGGATGATGAAATCATAGGCTATGTAACACCTCCCCACAAAGAAAAAAGAAATTTACAAAGGAAATTTCTTATTACTCTAAAACAATCTGTCTAAAGTCTAGATAAGCAATCTGCAATAACATTTTCTTTCCCCTTGACATGCTGTATGTCTAATGAATACTCCTGAAGAAGTAGATTCCATCTTGTCAATCTCTGATTTTTATCTTTAAACTTACTAAGGAATTTCAGTGCGTTATGATCGGTATAAATGACTATGGGGTCAAAACCAGAACACAAATAAAATGAAAAATGCTGTAAACCCAAAATCAAGGCCAAAAGCTCTTTCTCATTAGCTGAGTAGTTCTTTTGATGTGGAGTGAACTTCTTACTGTAATAAGATACAAGGTGTTCAATACCCTGATCATCCTCTTGCAGCAAAACAGCCCCAGCTCCTGTATCACTTGCATCAACAGCCATCTTAAAAGGCTTAGCAAAATTTGGAGTAGCGAGCACTGGCTGACTTAATAGGATAGCTTTAAGCTTGCTGAAAGAGGATTCACAGTTATCGGTCCAGACAAATTTAACTCCCTTTTTCAGTAGGTCTGTAAGTGGTGATACAAGAATTGAAAAGTTAAGAACAAATCTCCTGTAATAACCTACCATTCCCAAAAATCTTTGTAGCTCTTTCCTACTTTTAGGTCTGGGAAGATCACTTATAACCTGAACCTTAGCTGCTGGTGGTGCAACATGTCCATCACTAATTACGTACCCAAGGTACTGAACTTTAGCTTGACCAAACTCACACTTTGATAAATTAGCTACAAGATTAGCCTGAACCAAACGCTCAAGAAATTTACTGACATGGCATAGGTGATCTTTCCAGTTGTCACTGAAGATTAATACATCATCAATATAAACAACACACCCCGCCAAACCCTCTGTTACAACATTCATGAGCTTCTGAAATGTGGCTAGTGCATTCTTCATACCATATGGCATTATAGAACATGCAAAAGTCTTTCCTAGTGTTACAAAACATGAGATCTCCCTAGCACGTTCAGTCATAGGTACTTGCCAGTATCCCTTTAACAAATCAAACTTACTTATGTACCTAGCCTTTCCGATCTTGTCTATGCAATCTTCCACACGAGGGAGAGGGTAAGTGTCTGTTTTGGTTATCTGATTAACACGTCTGTAGTTGATGCAAAGCCGCTGTGACCCACCTGGCTTAGGGACTAGAGTGACAGGAGAACTCCACTCGCTCTGACATGGCTCAATCATCTTGTGGTCCAACAGGTAGCCAAGCTCTTTCTGGAAGAGAGGAACTTTCACTGGGTTCACACGGTAAGGAGGCAGTTTAATTGGCTTTGCGTCTCCAACATCGACATCATGCATCAACACAGTGGTTCTTCCTGGAGTGGCACGGAACACTTGCGGGTACTCCTGCAGTAATGCCGAAAACTCCTGCCTTTCCTCGGGAGGTAGATGAGAAAGCTTAGTCTGGAGATCATTCATGATATCAGGATTCTTCCCCAAACTATCACTCAGGCTCATGCTGCATGGGAGAACTTCACTTGCAGACTCGGGTGGAACAGCTACAGTGCAGACTGGATTATTTTCGTCCCGCCTGTGATATAACTTTAGCATGTTGATGTGACATAGTTGCTTGTTCTTTCTACGATCTGGTGTGGCGATGACATAGTTGACATCACTGAGTTTCTTCTCCACGAAATAAGGACCACTAAACTTGGCTTGAAGAGGTTGCCCATGCGCCGGTAGCAGAATCAAAACCTGATCTCCTGGATGAAAGTGGCGTAACCTGGACTTCTTATCATACCAAGTCTTCATCTTCTCCTGAGCAGCTCCTAAATTCTCTCTCGCCAGCTGTAAAGCAGTGGACAGCCGTTCTTTGAACTTCATCACATAGTCCAGCAGGTTGACGTCATCTTCCTCCGACAGCCAGCATTCCTTGAGTAACTTAAGGGGTCCTCTTACTTCATGGCCAAACAGTAGTTGAAAGGTGAGAAGCCCAGTGATTCATTTGGAGATTCTCTTGCGGCAAACACAACGAATGGAAGACCTTTATCCCAGTCTTTCTGATGTTCCAAACAGTATTTCTTGAGCATCGATTTGAGTGTTTGATGATATCTCTCCAACGCTCCTTGGGTCTGGGGATGGTAAGCTGAACACGTGATCTGGGTGATGCCCAACTCTTTCAGAGACTGCTTGAAAACATTTGACATGAAATTACTTCCCCGGTCTGACTGTACCTCCTTGGGCAGACCAAACTTTGTGAAGAACCCCAGCACTTCCTTAACCACGTTCTTTGCTGAGATATTTCTAAGTGGAATGGCTTCAGGATAACGAGTAGCCATATCAATCAGGGTCAACACATAAGAAAATCCTGAAGAAGTCTTAGGAAGAGGGCCCACAATATCCACCAACACACGGGTGAATGGCGCCTCAAAAGGAGGAATGGGAACTAGAGGTGCCACCTTTTCGGTCTGATTAAACTTCCCCACAACTTGACAGGTGTGACAAGACTTACAATACCAGGAAACATCCCTGAAGATACCTGGCCAGTAGAAGTGTTTCAAAATGCGTGCCACAGTCTTCCTCACTCCAAGGTGTCCTGCCAAACTGGAATCATGAGCCACTTTAATGATATCCTGCCTACAAACACGAGGGATGACAACTTGATGTACAACCTCCCATTCACAGTCGGCTGATGCTGTTGGGGGTCTCCACTTCCTCATAAGTACTCCTGACTTTATATAATAACAAGTAGAATCACCAGCTGACTCTTCCTCACTGCAAGCAGAGTTAGCTAGACCTTTCAACTCAGGGTCAGCAACCTGCAACTTAACCAACTCTTGACGAGACAAATTATCAACACTACGGGGTACTGCCTCATCTGGTGAGTGGTCCAAATTAGCAAGAAAAGTGTCAGCTAGGATAACATCATCATCATCATTATCCTCTAATTCACCCGTAACTTTAGACTTAGCCCTAGTGACAGCACATGCAGGGAACACATCAGGGACATGACAATCCTGGGTTTCAGCCACTGGCTCACTAGACAACTGAGGAGCTGGACACACTTGACTTCCACCAATATCATTTCCAAGTAAGAAAGTTGCACCTGACATTGGGAGTGTCTCAACCAACCCAACCATAACGGAACCATTAACAAAACCAGACTCTAAATTCA
Source organism: Coenobita brevimanus (assembly GCF_032717465.1). Classification (NCBI taxonomy): domain Eukaryota; kingdom Metazoa; phylum Arthropoda; class Malacostraca; order Decapoda; family Coenobitidae; genus Coenobita; species Coenobita brevimanus. Next base: position 22,052,159 of record NC_136974.1, on the reverse strand, counting down.
CTCTGCACAGAGGGACAGAGAAATAATTATTCCCTACGCCTCGTAAGATTACAGTTTCATCAGAGGAATTAACATTTGAGCCTAGAACACTGGTCAGCATAAGGGATTGGCAGGCACCTGTATCACGATATATTTTAACTGATTTCCTGTTATTACTGTCCAGAGGACTGACAGGAAATTAGCACATGAACTCTTGAGAGTGTCACCCACGTTAGTGCTCAAAAGAGGAGCTCCATCATGAGAATTTAATTTACCCCTTAAAGCAGGATCAGTTAACTCAGTTAAAGAATTCTGGGAACTCTCAAGGGTGGACACTAGACCAATTGACTGAATATTTAAAGACTCCTTTTTGTTCACATCACGCTGTCTCCTGAAACATTTCTCCGTAGTATGACCAAGCTTACTACAATAAGTACATTTACTTTTCCGAAATCTAGAGGTGAAGCTGGTATTTACTTCCTGAGAAACATCATTTTTATTCTCTTTCCTGTTACCTGTACTCTGAGTAGAGGCAACGTACTTACTCTCAGCTTTCCCTTTTTCTTTAGAATATCTCTTGTTGAGTGAGAACATATTCATCAGCTAGAACTGCAGCATCAGACAAATTATCTATTCTTCTCTCATCAAGATATAGGCTTACATCTTTATTAACACACCTTTTGAAGTCCTCCAGCAAAATCATCTGCTTAAATTTGTCAAAATCAGAATCCACATTCTTAGAATTTAACCACTGCTCTAACAGATCTTCTTTGATTTTTGCATACTCAACATGGGATTGCTTATCTTGTTTATAAGTTGTCCTAAATTTTACTCTATAGGCTTCAGGAACAAGCTCATAGGCCTTAAGAATCAAGCTCTTAACTACATCATAATTATCAGATTGATCCTGAGGCAAAGATGCATAAGTTACTTGAGCTTTACCGGTGAGATCAGTTTGAAGGAGTACTGGCCAATACTTTTTTGGCCAATTAAAACCTGTAGCTACCCTCTCAAACAACTGAAAATACTTTGTTAAATCAGATTCATTAAAAGGAGGGACAAGTTTAACATTTTTAGCCACATCAAAATCATCAGAGCTAGATGATCCAGTTCCACCTTGTTTCATGCGATACTCATGGTCTGCCTGAATCCTAGCAATTTCAGTTTGTGCCTCCTGAATACGAGCCTGAGACTCAGCCTCCTTAGCACGTGCCTGAAACTCAGCCTCCTTAGCATTTGCCTGAAATTCAGCCTCCTTAACACGAGCCTCCTGCAGGGCTAGCTGTAACTTAGCTAATTCAATCTGCGTTTGCTCATTTGGAGGAGTTACATTAAACAAGCTTTCATTAATCATGTTAACAATTTGATCTTTAGAATGATGAGCGCGAACAGCAATTCCCAATTGTTGAGCAACAAGCTTAAGTTCATTCTTTGTTCTGTTTTCAACATCACACACTGTTTTCACATTTGACAAAAAATCTTTGGCTTCATCAAGCGCAGTAATAGTAGACATCGTGAATAAATCACAGTCACAAAATATCAAGCAATATCATTATGATAATATCCAGAATATCCTGATAAGAGGTCGCCAAATTTATGTTACGAAACAGAGAAAGATAATGTACACTTTAAGTGAGAATACTAAAAATCACTACTATCCCGTAAAGTTCCAGGTTCAAAACAAAAGAGTTAGGTAAAATTACAAGTTAAAGTTTAATGCTCAAACTAACAACAAAACATTCAGGACTCATAAGGATAATGTAATGGCAAAAACAGGTTAAATATATGGTTAACTGAAAATAGCCTCTATTAACATGAAATTAGCAAGAGTAAATTTATCTAAGTCAGCCGTGATAAAATGAAAATACCAGACAATACTCAGTGAATGCAAGATATATTATTACAGATACGAAATATTATGAACAATGGCTGACATGAAACTTTACATTAATCACAAAAACCTTACTAGGCCTAAGAATTAACACCCTATGCTACACAATACAAGAAAAAATGCAATAACACTTATACTCAAATTACACAGCTGCTAGATGGTTCGAGATTTCCTGAGCACTCACAATAACAACAACTGTACAGGGGAGGACAGAGATGTGAACAAAATGAGAAGTAGATCTAAGTGGCAATTAATGTAGAGACTGAGCTCATTATATAGGGGCCGGCAGAGCTTGATACAACTTGTAAGAAGGACGCGCAAATGATGCCATGGGGACAAAGAGTTGACAATCCTGCTTTGAACAACAGAAAGAACGACTTACTCTACCATAAGGGAGGAGGGGGGGAGTGAGGTAGAACACGCTCGTGATCAAACATGCAGCATACTGTACGTTAGAATTACACAAAGGATGATGAAATCATAGGCTATGTAACAATATATATATATATATATATATATATATATATATATATATATATATATATATATATTTATATATATATAGATAGATAGATAGATAGATAGAGATATAGATATATAGATAGATAGATAGATAGATAGGTATATATATATATATATATATATATATATATATATAGATAGATATAGATAGATAGATAGATAGATAGATAGATATAGCTATATATCTATATATATAGATATATACTGTATATATATATATATATATATATATATATATATATATATATAGATAGATACATAGATAGGTATATATATATATATATAGATATATATATTATATATATATATATATATATATATATATATATATATATATATATATATATATATATATATATATAATATGTACAGAGATAGATAAATAGACATATCATTCCGAAGCCATTTTCTCTCAGGCTAATGCAACTGACTTACCTGGAAAATATCATCTATCTTTAGATGGCTTAAAATAAGATGGAATACACCTCTATGAGAAGCTTAATATAGACGAGTCTTACAAAACATAAATATACCCTTTATTCAATAACACGAAAAGGTATAGGCTAATATGATAGCTACCTTCCCCAGCGTCACCTAAAAACAATCTTACAGTGTAGTAGCTTACAGTTTCACCTTGATTATTGGTAGTTAGCACAAGTGTAGAAACGAAAAATCTATTCACTTCATTACTGTGGGTCTCCCCAGAGCTGCACAAATTCGCACAGGGATACGAATAATGAATGTGAAAGATTTCACGGCACAGACTGTATTGAGGTTTCCTTACTCCTTACCTACGGACGGTCCCCACAAGCTGAAATAAAAGGCCGGGGGTGGGATGAATTAAATGGAATGGATTTCATCAAACAGAAAAGACAGAAATCCTCATAACCTTCACTGCGAGAAATCTCATCGGAGCTCCAAAAGATGAATTAGAGGTACCAAGACTTACTTGTGAAAGGTCCTACAGAACGGAGAATACTGAGCGAATTCCAAACTCCATCACTACAAGAGATCATCCTTAATATTTTTAATTACTCTCTCTCGCAGTGGATTTGATTCAGATGAATATTTACGTACTGTATTTCAAAGGCAACAGGTCTAGTCAAAGTTGAGTAAAATCGTCTGAGATTACCAACAAAATGCTTCTGTAAGACGTTAACATAATGCAAGGCTTCAGCTGAATAAGGTAAGCTGGTGATTGTACGAAGGAAGTAAATATTATTGAAATGATGGAGAATTTAGTTTTTTGTTTTTTTAATAATTCCCCGTCGAGTTTCACCCTTTCAGTACAGTGAGGTAATGTTTGATATGCTGTAGTACTTCTTGTGTCCAGGGCTTTATATTCGCCTCAAGAGGAAATTCCGAATAGGGGGAAGGGGAGAAGTTAGACGCAGTTACCATCACAATTTCTAGCATTATACTAGGGCATTATCTTACGTTGAGTGAAATGTCTGGTAGCAACAAGAATATAATACAAGATGGTGCACTCACAGAGAGCAACACCAGCGCACGGCAGTTATTTTAACAGCTGAACAGCTTTTGTGTAAGATGGATAAAAACTCCTTGAGTTGCTCGTTTCCTCAGAACTTGATTTGTTACCCACTGCTTTCAGAAGAAAATAAAAATCTTTTTCATCCTTTGCTCCATCACTCCTGCCACCAATTTCATTAAAGTTGTAAGGCCGAACATTAGAGCGTGCCCTGTGATATTAGCCTTTCATAGATTATGAACAAAATCAAATGTCTGTATCCTTGCTGTACACCGAGCCCTTTACAAATTTGGTATTATTTTTTATTCAGCCTTTTCCTGTTACCTTGCCAATTTTTAAATTGCTTTATTACTCTATAATCCGAATCTTTCCACACAATTTAACGTATATCGGTTAAAAAGTTGTTTAGGTTACTTTGATATGTGACTATGATCTTTTATCTATAATAATCAAAACTAAAGCTCAGCCCTTTGTCTGAATCTCAGCCCATCCATCAGGTTTCACATAAATCAGAACATAGCTCCTTTCACTATCTTGTTCTCAAACAGACACATGAATTGAATCTTGGCCTTTCCATGTGACCTTAACTTTGACTGACTTCTCAAACTGATTCACTTTTTTCTTGCCTTCTCCTGGACCTTTCCATGAAATGTAGTCTAAATTGGATTTAAGAAAACTTTAAATGTACTTTCCTTCATCAAAAATTTACCTAGCCATGGGACCTTGACCTTTGGCCCACTGTTCTCTTAAACAATAGATATACTCCATTTGGGTCTCACCTGGCCTAAGATTTCGTTCATGTGGAGGTCCACGAATGTGAATATTTTCGTTTTCCTAGATGGATGGGCACACTTCTGATTAGACGTGAACCTCATTCATCAAAACTTAGAGCATATAAGTTAGTGAGAAGGCAGCACAGATAGGAACAAATATTATTTGGCCGTAATTCTGGGTGTTGCAAAAATATACGGTGTTATCAGTAGTACCGATAATGGTTACCTTACCATTGACTTCATCTAATATACTATAATTCTAGACATGTTTCTGTCTGCTAGTGTGTGTACTGCAGCCGATACCGGAAAAAGGATTGTGATGAAACTAGGCAGGATGGTTGGAGTTGGGTCACTGATTGACCCATTACAATTTCATGTTGATCAAAATGGGGTTTGCTAACTCCGTATAATTGTCCCCATTGATTTTACGTTATGCAAAACGCTTCAAACGGTGGCTGTCCTGCGTCAATGCAGTTATTTGTTGGTTTCAAGCACGGGGCATTTGAGCAGAGGGAGACATGGTTAGAAATGACCTTCATCTGAAGTCGTATATCACAGAAAACTGCGTTTTCTTCAACGGTTCTGTATGCAGTGTTGCAAAAAGATCCACACTTGTGAACCAGTCATGGGTAATTGAAACATCCCCTAGTGGATGATGGGAAATACATGAATCGCTGAAAACTGGGCTTGTTTGACACATAATTACAGCACTTGAAACTATAAAAGAAGAATATAATGACACAATTAGCATCAGGGCTATATTGCATAATCGGCTGTGTAAAAAGATTCCCCCGTCATTCTGCCGTTTTGGTGGAATTACGAGATGGCTGAGAAAGAAACTGTGTAGCTGTGAATGAGAGATTCCAGGGTGGAGTCCAATACCCCTCCGTAGGAGCAACTGTGCAGCAGTCCTGTAGGGCTGCGAAGCAGTTGCCATCAGTAAATCAGTGCCTGATAATCTCCATTGGGAACTGACTAACCCTTTTTGCTTTTCTAAGTTAGCATAAATACCATTCACAGCAATAATCGACTTCTTGAAAGCACATAATAACACTTGCAGTAACTAGTTTGATTACACGTATGGGGTTTTCAACTATTTAACAGAGAGTCATCCATTCCAACCTGCTTCAATAACACTTGCTCGTCGAACAAGAATGAATGATATTGTACTTTCTTGACATGGCGTTCTTTGATATTCTTGATAGAATGATTATCTTGATGTAATGATGTTCTTTGATACTCTTGTCTGGAATATGAGTATTTTGTTCGATATTCTTGGTTTGATAATCATGACTGAGCGAAAGTGATCTTGACAAATGGTAGCCTATTCTTTCATGTTCTTGATTTGATGCTGTTCTTATTTTATTTTTTTGAGGGATAGCTTATAATCACACTTTCATGATCAAACTGTGTGTGTGTGTGTGTGTGTGTGTGTGTGTGTGTGAAACAAAATTCCCTTGAAAACACAACTAGTTCCTGAAATGCGATAAATTCATGACTGTGTGAAAGCTATATGTGACGGGATGAGTTTGGGGGGACGCGAGAGGCAAGTTTATTCCCGTTACATTTCTAACAGTTTTTTATTTTGTAATTTTGGGGCTAAGATGCTAAAGAATGTGTTTGCGTGGATGAGTAAACCGGGAATGTGTCATCCTGTCTTTGTTACTTCCCTTTCTTTGGGGGAAACAGCCTAGGTAGGCTATATAGATAGATAGATAGTATCCATCCAAAATTTCCTGTGGTTTTATGATGTTTTTGTATATATGTACTATTTTGAAAGTTTGTTTTAATATCACACAGGCTCATATGATTCAGTATCAGCTAACATGATCATTTGGCTTTAACCCGAATCCAATGTTGCCCCAAGCATGAAAGAATTAAATGTGACAATATTAAGTTTGGAGCTTCAGTGCAGAGTCTTAGTTGAATATATCAACTAGCGTTCAGTGGAATAAACTACTGTATAACATAGAAGGGAAGGATTCTTGGAAGATTTAATATAACCCCTTCACTCCCACTAACCTTTCCTAAGCTAATCAAAATCAACTTGATGTAACTGAAAACAAAAATGAAAAGGTCAACGTCTTGCTGAAGGAGTTAGACATATTGTGTTTGGATTTACTGCCAATCTGTAATCTTTTAATTACTATTTGAATAGTGAAAGTAATAACGGCATAGTGCACTGTTCAGTTACGAAATATGAATATAGTGTTTTCACTTTAACTTGGCCTAGATTTTTGTCTTTTTGCAGCTTCTTCCACGTAGCTCAGTGGTAGAATAAGATAAGGATACCAACCTTAAATATTTCTACAGTGGTTCTTTAAGACTAGCACCATATTGTAGTGTGACTGTAATTATGCAACAGTAAATTCAAGAAGGAAAGATGACAATTTTATGCCAGGTTAGTGTAAAATGGGTATCTTTAATATGTCACTGTAAAGTTTGCGGCAAAATTAGACAATTTTGATTGGTTAAATGAGTAAGTAATATTAACCTTTTTGTTAAACACTTTCAGATGTACAAAGGTAATGGAATAACATTTAGTATGATGGCTAAGTTTTAAAGATAACATCAAGCAGATGGCCTCTATTGTTCTGTAAACAATCCTGTGCACATTAGTTAACCCACCCAGTACTAACCAATTTATTACAAAACCCACCCCCAAAACCTGACAAATCTTTTACTTTTTTTTTTTTTTTTTTTGCTCAAAGCTCCACTTTTGGTGAGAAACAAGGGAAAATCACCAAGAAAGTGCTCACCTCAGCCTATAAGTGGCCGGGACAGGTGAGCCTTCACACACCTGGGGGCTGGATGCACTAACGCAGTTGCGGTCCCGTAACTCGCTACGGGCGGGGGAAAAGGGAGCGGCGTCGGATGTTGGCATGCACTAAACACTTTCGGAGACCTTACGGGAGCCGGAGTTACGATCGCCGCTAAGGGTAGGTCCGACCAACCTTAACGTCTCCCGTATCTTTCAGCCACCAGAAAATAAACTGAATTAAGCATTCTCTCGTGTAAACGAATTATTTCACTATACTGGGTAGTTAATAGAGGTGCTGTACAACAATATTCAGTGCGCTGAATTGTACATTAGTGTAAATTAGTGGTTTCAGTATTAGTGTTCTACTGTATTATATGCTCATCAGTGTTGTGTAGTACTATAAATTAGTGTTTTACAGTATTAACGTATGCTTTAGGTTGGTAGAAAATTATAGTGTGCTTTAATGTAATCTATAGTAGTGTACAGCAATGTTAGTGTGAAATAGTGTAAGGTGTAGTGCTGTAGAGTAGTATAATATGTTCTGTTGTGCAGTAGTGTACACCGTAAGGACATGATCCTCTAGGAAAATAGCCTAATAGGTCAAGCCCCTACAACAAAATCCCCTTTCTAATATAGTTTCAAGATAGGTTTAGGTTAATTTAAAATCAAGGTTAGGTTATTTTTGACTAGGTTATTTTTCGTTAGGTTAGGTTTGTTTATTTGTGGATTGGATTATTGTAAGGTTAGCTTAGCTTAATTTTGGCTCAGGTAAGGTTAGGTTAGTGCTGGGTTAGGTTAGGTTACTTTAAGAATTAGGTTAGGTTAGGTTAAATGTTGGTTAGATTAAGTTTATTTTTGTTAGGTAAGATTTGTTTATTTTTGGATTGAGTAATAAGGTTAGCGATGTTAATCTTAGGTTAGGCTAATTTAAGGTTAGGTGAGATTAGGTTAGTTTAAGAATTGGGTTTAGCTTTGGTTACTTTTAGCTTAAACTTGATTATTTTAAATTTAGGTTATTTAAGTTAGGGTAGTTTATTACTGGAATGGGATGAGTTAAAATTAGCTTAATTTATTAGGCTAGGCTAATTTAAGTTTAGGGCTATGTTGAGTTAGCATATGATAGTTGGGTGAAGAGGGCAAGGAGAATTTTGACATTTCAAGAGGGCAATTAATAAAAAAAAAAAAAAAGCCAAAACGGTCATAAAAGCCTGTTATGTTGGTTAGATTTGATGGTTTTTGGCTTTTGCTTTGTGCCTTTTAAGAGTAAGGACAACATTTGGATCCTCACATAACCGTTATGCCCACATAAAAGTACAAAATCGTTATATAAACCGAATATACCAAAAATTTCCCTACAACCACTAAAATCCATGCCATAAAAATTTCAGATTAACTCGAGTATTTATTTATTCAAAACTTCCGAGGAGGGACAGAATCCCCTCTTGGGAGTTAGAAAGGAATTATTCAGTATATTCTGGCAAAAGTGAGGAATGACTGAGAACAGTATATATGTGAATCTCAGACCAAGGTTAAGGTTAGATAAATTTAGCTTGTTAGGTCAGTTAAGATTATTATTATTATTTTTATTTTTGCTGGCTTAGGTTAGCTTGTTCTATGTGGCTCTTATGTTTGTTCAGCTAAGTTCTGTTAGGTTAGGTTATTTAGTTAGGTGTGGTTAGGTTGTTAGTTAAGGTTAGGTTGTTAGGTAAGGTCAAGTTGTTTGGTTAAGGTTTGGTTAGGTTAGGCTGGTTGGCTTAGCATAGGCTGTTCAGTTACCTTAGGTCGGGTTACTTTAGGTTGTTAGGTCAGGATAGGTTAATGTTAAGCAAAATAAATAAAAATAAAAAACTACACAAATTTATTTTCTTTGCTGGAGCTTTTATCCAAGGGTGCTTTTCTTAGGGTGCTTTTGTTCGACATAAAATGTCAGGTACCGTTCTGTACGGTGCACAGCAGTGTCAGTTTAGTTTTGCACAACGCACATTAATGTCGTAATAGTGTTGTACAGCTGAAATGTTAAATATAAGAGGAATTCAGTCTGTACAGTATACTGAAGGCATTTTAATGTACTCGTACATTATTGTGTAATAGGAATGTACAGTACTGCTGCACAATATGCAGCAGTAGGTATGCTGGTAATAATGTGAGTGATGCTTTCTGCTCACTGCACTTCCCAAACTGACAAACACATCATATTTCGTTCAAGCCTGTCCTCTGTTTTGTTTTGGGGTTCTTCTCAGCTGAGAGTCAGTGTCACCAAACACGATGATTGGCTGAAGCGTCTAGGCAGAGAAGCATCCTGCGTTGTGATTGGCCAAAGCGACCATCAGCTGAGCGGGGAAAAATTCCCCCAAACACAGCGAGTTTTCCCCCGCCCTTAGCGTTAGGCAGATGTCACACTATACGGCGGCGCCGTTGGCGCGGCCGCATGCTGCGCCGCCGCATGGCTTGTACCACGTCACACCGTGCGGCCAAACCGCACAGTTTACCTCCAGCAGCCAACGTGGATAGGTTAATCATGTTGTCTAAACTGACTGACTGTGCACTAGAGGCAGAGGGGTTACTGAAAGAGCCAACACGTCGTAGACATATGTACTAGGCTATAATGTGTTTTTTGGATGGTGATTAATGTACCACAGTTATATAAATATACATATATACATACATCCAGTATTAGCATTTCAGTATTAAAGATTAGTAATTATGATACTTATTTAGTATGGAAATTTATTTGGAATATTAGGAAGGATATGTCTGCTAAATAATTTTAGTACTTTAAATAGCACAGTATGTATTAAACGTAAGTACATAATAAATAATGTTACTTTTTATAGGAAATACAAAAACAATATTTTACCTTTCTCATTCCTTTCTGCTGACTCTAAATTAAGCCAGTTCTCGTACATCAATTCCCCTACTTCAGTCCATGATTTTTCTTTACAGTTTTTATTGGAGTATTCTGCTGCACTCTTCTCTCAAATTGCTGGCCTTTCCTGTATGCATTTAATAAATTTATCCACGTCAAACATCGCGGAAACACAACACAGGAGTAGTAGCAGCAGAGCACCGTGCAGCGTGGCCGGATAGTGTGACTACGTGCATTAAACTGTGTGTGTTTTTTCCTCACAACCGGCGTGACGCGGCGTCGCGGCGCTGCGGCGCCACCGCAGCATGATGTGGCTTTGTACGGTGGATGCGGCGCCACCGCAGTAGTGTGACACATCTCATTTGTTTGTGTGTGTTATTGCCATGCGGCGCCGCGCATAATGTGACACCAGCCTTACGGTCACCGTACGATGGTGGGAGAAATGTTAGTACATAACAAAACATAGACCATCGTATGGGAACCGTAGCGGCGGCGCGCTTATGGGAATTTTACGGGGACGCGTTAGAGCATCCGCCCCCTGGTCTTGTGCTCTGTTGAGGCGCAGTGAATGTCGCGTTTTTTATGTTAAGGGTAACTATTCAAAGCCACCCAGAATACATAAATATACATTTATTTGGTAAAAATTTACATGCAGTACAAGAATAAATTGGTATTCAAAGAAAATATAGGCGATATAAGCGTAGGTTCATTATCAGAACACCTGAAAATTGCCAATTTGTTGCACAATTGACTCACTGAGACTGTTGTTTCAACTTACATTCTATTTCTCAACTTACATTAGCCCTTTCTACAGTCATTATACCACATACTGACAGGCCTTACTATTAAAGTCAGCATAATATTATCACATAATGACATGCCTTACAATTATAATGAGTGTAGTATTATCGCATATTGACATGCCTTACTATTAAAGTGAGCATAATATTCTCGCAAGCACACTGTGGCGGCGGGTAGAGGAAGGTGTCATGCGTATATGCACCAAAAATCACGTGCGAAATATGAATAATGTGCAAATGACGGGTCTTGCATTTGCAAACCATGTATATACATCGTGGGGACTGAGCGTGAAAAAAAAGTTGCAACATGCATCGTACGTCGTGGGTAAGGGACGGGTTAAGACAGTCCACTGTATTGCGTAGCTTTTGCAGTGGACTTTGCTGAACTGTAGCCCTGATGCATTCTTTTAGCGCTTCAGTGGTGTGAAGTGGACTTTCATAAACCTTGTGCTTTAACCCCTTAGCTCCCAGAGTTCCTGTGTGAGGGATTTTGCTGGAAGGCTGCTAGGCGTACCACCCTCCATCTGCCAGCTCGTTGTCGCGAAGCTCATAGGTCCATACCGTGGGGTTCCCTTCTTTATAAAATTTTGAAAATGCCCGGTTCCGTCCTATATCGGGGACACAGAATGCAAAGGGGTTAAGTATCCCCATAAGAAGTAATCACAGGGGGATAATTTTGGCAAGCGTGAAGGTCAAGTAATATCACCATAACGAGAGATGACATGTCCTGGGAAAAGCTCACCAGAGGTCTACAAGGGTCGAACTCACACCACTGAAGAGTTGAAAGAATGCATCAGGGCTACAATTCGGCAAATTCCACTGGAAAAGCTACTCAATACAATGGACTGTCTAAACCAACGTGCACAGATTGTTACAGAACAATGGAGGCCATCTGCTTGATGTTATCTTAAAATTTAGCCATCACACTTAATGGTATTCCATTACCATTATACATCTGTTAGTGTTAAAAAGGTTACTATAAGTTACTCTTTTAACCAATCAAAATCGTCTAATTAATTTTACTGCACCCTGTGTATGAAACTTTTAATTAACTGCATTTGACAATAGCTGATATAAGATTACATGATCCATTAATTGTTTATGTGGTTATTTAATAATTTCAGATGATACTGTGTTGTTGAGTGAAGACGAAGGGGAGCTGCAAGGCTCGGTGGATGAGTTTGGGAGAGTGTGTAAGAAACGGAATCTAAAGGTGAATGTAAGGAAGAGTAAAGTGATGGTCTTTGAGAGAGGTGAAGTCAGTGAATGTACAGCGAGGTTGGATGGTGAGGAATTGGAAAATGTGAGTACGTTTAAGTACTTGAGTAGTGCGATGAGTAAGGATGGAGGTTTGGAGGGTGAAGTGCTTGAAAGGGTACAGCAGGGAAGAAAGGTTGCTGGTTCTTTGAAAGCAGTGATAAAAAACAGGGAAGTGAGCATGGAAGTGAAAAAGTTACTACATGACAGTATTGTGATACCAACTCTAACGTATGGAAGTGACGCTTGGACATTGTTGGAAGGACACAAGTCAAGAGTGAGAGCAGTGGAAATGAGTTATTTAAGAGGAGCCTGTGGAGTCACATGGAGAGACAGGCTGACGAATGAGGATATAAAGGAGCGTTGTGGTGTGGATGTGGATGTGATAGGAAGCGTTATGAGGAACACACTGAGGTGGTTTGGCCATGTGGAGAGGATGGAGGGTGAAAGACTGACAAAGAGAGTGTATGTGAGTGAGGTGGAGGGGGGAAGAGGGAGGGGGAGGCCGAGGATCAGATGGAGGGATGGGGTGGAGAGGTATATGAGAGAGGGGGGTGTGCGAGGGACAGGGCGACTTGGAGGCGATTTGTTTGTGGCCACCCCAAACGGGATTGAGGCGTCTGGCAATAGATAGATAGATAGAAAACAGGCGGAGAGAGAGAGAGAGAGAGAATCCGTGATGCTCTCTACACGGATAGCCTAGCACTAGACTATAATCGTGCAAACATACAGAAATACATTCACACAGCACAAACATGAACATGTCAAGGAAATGCATACACGCGCGCCCGCACGCACGCACGCAACCAACCAACCCACCCACCCCCACACACACACACACACACACACACACACACACACACACACACACACACACACACACACACACACACACAAAATACCCTTCACACTGATATGGGCTTAAATTTCAAGCTAATTGTCATTATCGTCTTGGGCGCCTGTAAAGAGTGGCCTAATTGGATCCTTGCTGAGTGTTAGTATCTTTCATAACTACCTTTCTCTTCGTGCATTCATTTTCCTTTCATTAGTAATCCCACTTGCTATTATGGGAAGATTTTTCGTCGCTATGAGCAATAATTGGTCTTAATGGTAGCATGCTGTAGGAAATGAATGGTGGATGAAGTGGGCGGTGCTGGTGGCGTTTATGGGAGGAGAGGGAGGAGGCGTTATGGGCAAATATTGATGATGATATATATCAGGTCAGACACTGTCAGAACAGACACTGTTCTGCCATTGGTATGTACCATGTAATCCAGTACTACTTGTTTCATGGTCAGATCGTCGGCGACTAAACCGGCACCCCCACTGGTCTAGCCCAGTGAGAGGTTGACTAGACACCCTGCAGGGTGAAAAACAAGACCTGTCAAAGGACAGATGAGCAATTTATGCCAATGGCCATCTAGTAGGGTAAGTGGAGCTCGTTAGCCTTGGTTGACAATCCATCTAGAAGGAAAACACTGGGGTAAAACCTGGATAGCCATACTCAGGGATTCCATGTCCCTGCCCATAGGATAGTGGTGAGTCCTCTCCTAACTTGCGAGGCTGGGGTGGGGTTTGCATCCCCTCCCTGTAAAAACAACCTGCACGTAACAAGAGAAGGAAGAGGGATAGGGGTTAGTGCTTGTTGCCTGACCCTGACCCAGCTTTGCCTGGGGGTCCTTTCTCGGATTTCAGCTTGGCAGGGCATTTTGGGCCCTGTCATGCTGGCACTCACCATGACGGTTGCTGGGTAAAGCTTATGGGACCTCAGCAACTGGATGACGGGGAGGGACCCCTAGCCAAGACCCTACTTTTGATTAACGTTTTGGTGGCTTAGAGGATGCACAAGCTCGAGGCTCCAAGCACGGGTTTAACCATCGAAAGGCACTACAGTGGTGGCTTGGAATGATCTAAGCCTTTCAGAGGATGATAGATTATCTTAGTTGCTGTGAGAGTTGTGGCAAATTGGGGTTGACATAGCTGCACTCTCTGAAATGAGGTGACCCTGACATGGTGAGATTATTAGTGATGGCTACATGTACTACTGGTCGAGCTGAGGTCAGTGGTGATGGTTACACATACTAGTGGTCTGGCTGTGATGATGGTGCCCATCTTAGGGGTTTCGCTGTGGCAGTTGCTTCTTTCTCATTTTGTTTCTTGTGTTCATGGGCGTCATCTGTTCTCTAAAAGTGGGGGGTGGGGGGGGACAGGGGTTGCTAAATTTGGCAAGGTAAGCTAGCCTATACAGCAATATTTGGTGCATATTAAGGCTATATTAAAATGAATATATGGCATTAAGGGAAAAAAAATTTCTCTAGTACCCTTAAAGAGTAGTTACCGTATATTTTGATTCATTTATCATTTATTAACTAGACCAAGAAGGCCATATAGCACAGTACATATGGAGTTTTCACAAAACAGAATCATTAAAAAAATAGCTTTTCTTGATTTAATGACTAATCCAGGATTATTAACTTAGGATACCAAGACACAACATGCATTCCATAGCAGTTCTTTGTGACTAGCACCATATTCTAGTGTCAAGCTCAGTACACATAATTAAGATGGAGATGGGATTTCTGTACCTAGTTAAAGTGAACAGAATATACTTACAAATTTCTCTTTTCTTTGCAATTTTCTACTAACTCAAAATTTGAAATTTTTAAAACATTTGTGTCAAGTTTATTATCCATTGAGGTGTGGGGACCCAAGGTTTTCATAATATAAAATAGACTGGCCTTGGGTTCGTACTTCCTTGAATAAAAAAAAAAAGAAAGAAAAAAAGTGACCTGCCTACATCCCTAACTGCATGACAATAGTAAAACTTCTATTCACCTCCTGGAGATTCAAACGTGCATAAAGACAAGACTAACATCCTAACTATAGTTCTTTTACACTAACTTAGCCTAGATTTCCATTCTTATGCAGTTTATTTCACATAACTAGAGGATAAAAGAAGACACTGTTATAGCTTTGCATCCATTCCACAGCACTTCTTCTTGATTTGCATCATTTTCTAGTGTTAATCTATTGTTACAACTCAGAATTGAAGATGGAGAGATGGCAAGATTGGGCAAAGTTAGAGTAAAACCAGTACAGCACCCACAAATCACTAAGACAACATAGTACAGTACATCCTTCAACATAGTACTTCCTTCAACATAGTACTCCCTTCAACAGAATACTTCCATCACCACAGTCTGGTTACGAATACTCTTAGTTTTGTCCTGATAATGCTTCCTTTCTTTACTGACCCTTCACAAAATCAGCAACGAAAAAGTAACGAAGATAAGCCAATGGAAACTAAGCCTGGGAAGTTAATCTAATCCATAATATACTGTTTACTGAATGGCTTGTTGGTCATTTTGCACTATGGGACAGAACTAAATAGCAGATAAATTATGAGATGATATCCCTTCAGCTTTATCATTCTCCTTTTGTGTCTCTCCCCTCTCTTCCTAATGCTCCCATCTTTCCTGTTACTTTTTATTACTCCTCTTTCCTTTTCAGACGGTTTATTTTGAGTGACAAGCCTAATGGTTTCCTGTAAGCCAGGAAACCATTTACATTGCTGGGTGGTAATTATATAACCAACCCATACGTGTTCCCTACCTGTCAACAAGTAGGTTGGTGGAGGGTTAGTGACCCCTCCCAGTAAAGCAATTAAAAGACAAACGGCCACCATTTACGGGATTATGGCTCCTGGCTATAGATAGATACAGTGATGCTTACGAGGCTCCTAAGCACTTCTTTACCAATGTATACTCCTGCATGTGGCACATGCAGGAGTATACATTGTTTAATATTAACATGTTTAATATTAACATGACTGCAATTTATGTCAGTATTTAGCATTCATCTGTCCATCATCCAATCTCCTTCCACCCTATCAGGAGCACAGCAGAGGGAATATTAAATGTATGTATATGATGGGATGGAGGAATAGATTGGAGAGGTATGTGAGAGAGAGACTTCCCATGTCATTCTATTTCCCATAGTAGGGAGCACCTATTATTTAGTTTTACCGATGTCTTTCGTCATTCAGTGTCATTCGTAATTCAGATTAGTCTAGCCCATATCTTGTGCACACACAAGAGCAACTTCTGTGTTGCCAGAAAGAAACGCTCATTTAACATCCTTAATGTTCCAGTCGTGCTGAATAATGGAGGTTACAAAACTACAATGTGGCTTGGCTGATGCCTAGTGATCAATCGCAGAGTGCAATCTGCCATCTGCAATTTGACTCAGGAAGATCACGAAGAGCAAGTTGCAGAAGGTTCGCGCTCTGCCAGTTGGTATGCGAAAGCCACTCGCCATGAGCACCTCGCCATCCCCCCCCCCCCACCCACTCTGAACTACCTCACAATGCGATTGCGCCGCCTGTGACTGGGCTTCCCCTTCTTCTCACAAATAGCCAACAGTGACCCAGAACCGTGCCCGTACTGCCACCACAGTGACGTGTGTCCCCTCCTTCACTACTTATAAGATTGCCCCTCCACTGCCACCCTTCACTCCAACTTACGAGACGCCCTTGTAATTTGAGACTCAGCACTTGACACAGCTGCTGAAACTGTAGCTCTTTCCCCTATCTAAGCACTGCTCAACACCATTTCTTTATACCCACCACCCCAGTAGATACACCCCCTGAACCTGACTTGTTCATTTCCCCGACGGGCTTCATCTGCCTGTGTCCATTCTATTTAATTTTTTTTTTAAATAACAGAACAGAGGAAGGAAAAACAAATGAATAAAAAAAAAATCCATGCACCAGATTACTGGTGTCCGCTGTTCATAAAATATCTGTAACAGTTAGACTTGAACAGCAGTAAGTTGAAGTCTGGAGGGAAACAACTCTGGGGAAGCGAGTTCCAGAGAGATACAGTTCGGGAAATGAAAGAATTCTGATAGGCAGAAGTTCTGCAGTATGGCTGAGTGACATTCCAGTCATGAGCACTGCCAGCTGCCCGTGTAGCACGAGGGAAAGCATGGAGAGGTGGCACCATGGACGCAACTTCGTCTGAGCATTTGCATTAGAAATATCTGTAAAATAACGCAAGGGAGGCAACATTCCTTCTTACTTGTAGGGGAGGTAGTTTATTAGTAATAGCAGGGATATTAATAATTCTAACAGCTTTGTTCTGAATTTTGTCTACTTGTTTTAATGCAACCTCTCCACATCCATTCCACAAGGGTGAGCAGTATTCAAGCTGAGAGCGCACATGACTCTTATAAATTATAACTAACTGCTCGTCAGAGAAGAAGTTACGGACTCTGGACAATAATCCAAGTTTCTTTGAGGCGGTTTTAGCAAGTGATCTGACATAAGAGGTCTAGCTGAGGGCATTGTTAAGTGAGACACTGAAAATTTTTGGAAATGGGAATATTTGTAGCATTGAAGGTAATATATGATTCTGGCAATACCTACCTATTAGGAAACTGTATATATTTTGTTTTACTAGCATTAAATGAGACAAGGTTGTTTTGTCCCCATTCACTAATCGTAGATAAGTCTTGATTTAAAGAGATGGCTGTACTGAGGTGAGAGTTAGAGATATCGGACATTGCAAATGGATGTTTGAGTGTGAATGAACTATGAAGTGTTGAGTCATCTGCATATGAATGGATGGGATTGTGGGTGAGAGGTAAGAGTTCATTAAAATGAACGAGGAACAGGGTTGGTGCCAGAACTGATCCCTGCGGCACGCCGGCGTTAACTGAGTGGAAAGTGGAATATACAACATCTAATTTTACTCTTATTCTTCTATTGCTGAGATGTGAGGAAATCAAGGGAACAAAAGAGTTTAGTCCATAGCAAGGGAGTTTGGACAATAGGGAACGGTGCCACACTCTGTCGAAAGCTTTAGAAATATCCTGGGCTACTACATGAGTTTCACCATGTAGGTCAACTGATTGATGGATGGTATGAGTTAGGAGATTTGAGTATGTCAATGGTGGATCTTTCTTGGCGAAAACCATATTGTCTATCACTAATTAAGTTGTTGGATTCAAGATGTTTAACTATGTGCTTATTAATTACAGTTTCAAACACCTTACCAAGAGAACATGTGACAGCTATTGGTCTGTAATCAGAGGGGTCAGAGGAACTTCCTTTCCTTGGAATTGGGTGGATATTGGCTTCCTTCCACGAATTAGGGAATGAAGAAGTACATATGCATAGTCTGAATAATTTTGCAAGAACAGAGGCAAGTTCTGGGGAACACTTATTCAAAACAATTGGCGGGATTCAGTCTGGGCCTGGAGCTTTTTTTGATAGGATAATTGTCTAGGATGGATTCCACGTACCTTGTCTGTATCTTAAGTGGAACAGTGTCGGAAGAGGCAAGTTCTAGTGCTGGGACATTCTGGCTGGCATCCTCTAAGGTAGAATTTCTGGCAAAAGTACTGGCAAAGATATCTGCTTTCCCCCGTGGGTCATTTGTAATGTTGCCATCTGGAGATCTTAGTGGGGGAATGGATGATGAATTTTTAAAGTTATTATTGAAAGAATTGAGAGTTGACCAGAATATTCTATTGTCATTAGGGTTGTTAAGTAGTTTTGATGCTTGGTTTTTGGAGAAAGTTTGATTTAGTAAGATTTATTACAGTTTTTGCATGGTTTCTAGCAATTTTAAATTGAGAGAGTGATTCAGATGTTTTTTATTTCAAGTAATAGTTATAGGCTGAAGACTTTTGGGCTGTTGCTCTGGCACAGTTGCTATCAAACCA
Organism: Coenobita brevimanus; assembly: GCF_032717465.1. Lineage (NCBI taxonomy): Eukaryota > Metazoa > Arthropoda > Malacostraca > Decapoda > Coenobitidae > Coenobita > Coenobita brevimanus. The sequence continues at coordinate 22,033,095 of NC_136974.1, read as the reverse complement.
TTTTGAAGAGTTCGATCTTTTAGTGAATTGTTGACTTGGTATGAATAAATCCATACCAGCTAGTATTAAATCTCAAATGTGGGACTGGGTAGAATTGACATCACTAGAGAAGAAAGACTGCCACGGAATGTCAGCAAGATAATTTCAAAATTCATCCCAGTTTGCCCTATGAAAGTGCCATCGGGTCACCCTGACAGGTTCAGAATGGGGAGGTGTGAGAGGGCTAAGTAATGAGGCTTTGATGAGATTGTGGTCAGAAGATCCAAGTGGAGACAATACCTCTATCCTGTACTGATCCTGATTATTTGTCAGGAACAGATCCAAAAGATGGGCATTATGGTCAGGAGTATCTGGTATTCTGGATGGTTGCTTTACCAGTTGCGTGAGATTAAACGATTCTGCAAACAGCTCGCACTCTAGACCAGCATCATCAGTCATGGCAGAATGCAATAACCATTCAACATTGTGTATGTTAAAATCACCCAAGATGGTAATTTCGGTGTTAAGGGCAAGATTAAGGTTACTCAGCTGTGTGGAAATGGAATCAAATACAGTGGGTTAAGAAGAAGCATTGGGGGAGCGATACACTACACAGATACATTTGGTGATATTTTGATAGTTTAGTTTATACAGCGAGTAATCAAAACTGCGTGAAGTGAAGTTTATAATGGTGTCAACTACATATTGGGAGTTGATAAAACATCAGGTGCCACCCTTATTACGGAAGTTTGTGAGGAGATTGTAACCAGGAAAACAATATGGGGATATATCAGTAGACAGTGATATTTGTGGTTCTGTGAGGAATAAGGCCAGAGGAGATATGGACTGTAAGAAAAAATGGACTGAATTAGGTGGACAAATCTCAACAAACTGTCAGCAACCACATTCAATACTTTTTTCCTTACCTCTGCTAATTATTTCACCATATTTTCGTATGCCTATCACAATGCATATCTGTTCACTACAAATTTCTATATACCATTACTACACATTTATAATGATATAACTTAACTAAACTACATGTAATAGTGAATAGAAAACAGAACTTTGGCTCACGCACTGCACTTTGTAAACACTGATTCAGCTGGTGGACATTCACGCTCTACAGAAAATCAATCAAAGTGGTTCTAAATATCTTTATGCAAAATATATCCCATTTCATCAATTAAACAAGTCTAGCCACCCTTGTTTTATATTACTGTAAATATCACTTACTTCATTCCAGCATCTGGTATATAAAACTCAATTTAAAAAGGGGGGGGGGAATCAATATGTTGTCCCCCCTGAATGAAAAGTGGGGGGGATATATCCCCCCTGTCCTTCCCGCGGATGACGCCCATGCTTGTGTTGACAGGTTGATAAGCAAATAATGCTGGTGAGACTGAAGCACTCCTTGGGCTTCGTCTTTCTTATTGGTGTTCACTCCAAATGAGATGAGTGTTCTTGAAGAGAAAGAGCTATTCCACACAAAACTTTACTCCATTGTGGAGCAGTGCCCCGCACAGTATACATTCCTGGTCTTGGACAATTATTGTGCCGTTACTGGCACTGACAGGGAGGGGCTTCAGGGATTGTGTATGTACCAATGACTATGGAACCAGGAATTCCAATAGTTCTTACCTTCTGGATTTCACGAAATCCAATAAGTTAAGAATTGCTGGATCCTGGTTCCAGTGGCCAAATCTTCATCGCTGGAATTGGTATTCCACTACTGGAGGGTTTGCTATGGAGGTTGATCACATTCTTGTTAGTACTCACTGGAGAATCCTTCAGAACTGCAGGGTTTTCAGGAGTGCTTCGTTCTTTGCTACTGATCACAGACTTGATGTTGCTACTCTTCGGCCACAAATCAAAACTGAGAGATTCTCAAGATGCCAAAAAAAATTTCCATCTTGAGAAACTCAGGAATGAGAAGGGTGCATGTGAGTATGCAGTGGCAGTCTCAAATCGGTTTCAAGTGCTCAGTACTGTTGTGGATCTTGTTGATTAATAGGAGACCTTTAAGTGTGTTACTTTGGCAGCAGCTGATGAGCGTATTAGAGACCGCCTGAGACCAAGGAAGGGATTCATCTCGTGGGGGACGGTGACCACAATTTAGAAGTCATGCTGCCAGACTGGTTGGGGATTGGGAACAGTGCAGACTACTGTCTCGACAGGCACAAGTTTCACTGAGAAGGGATAAGGAGAGGTGTCAGGGAATTCATTGAAGAGATGGAAGGCTGTTTTCATGCATATGATCTTTGACCCTCCTGCTGAGTCTTGAAGAAGCTCCAATGGGTTCCACCTCTCAGATTAACACTGACGGACAGCAGATGGATTGGTCATGTTGGGGGCAAGTGATTATGGAACTGACTGAGGTGAGTACTTTGAGAAACTGTATATGACTGAACTTCCCAGTGGAGAGCTTCCGTTGGCTGATGTACAGCCATTGACTGCTGTCCCACCAATTGTCAAAGCCATGCCTTCTCTAGATGAAATGAGGAAGGCAGTGGCTAGGATGAAAAGTGGAAGAGCAGCTGGTGTTTGTGATATCCCAGCAGAATCGATCAAAGCTAGGGGTAAAGCCATGATCAGGGGGTTACATGTAGTCATAGAAGCCATTTGGCAGACAGGTATAATTCCTCGTGCCTGGGCAAAGGGTTTGGTCACCCCTATCTGGAAAGGAAAAGGAGACCAGCGTGACTGTAGTAACTACATGGTATTACAGTGCTCAGTGTGCCGAACAGAGTTCTTGCTTACATTCTTCTGATGCACATCAGGCACCATATGCCAAAGTTTCAGAGACATGAGCAATCCAGATTCACACCCAAGAAGTCTACTGTTGACCATATCCTAGCTTTTCGAGTTCTTGTGGAACACCATCTGGACTTTTGACAAGGTTTGCTAGCAGCCTATGTGGATCTCAGGAAGGCGTTTGTCTCAGTAATTCCGGAGGTACTATGGGAACTCCTGCAACTCCATGGGATTCTCACAGGGATAATCCACCTGATTGCTGGCTTGAACTCAAATGCTGAGAGTACCGTCAAGTGCTGGGGAAGGAGGGAACATCGGACTTCTTCCCAGGGATGTGTCCTTGTCCCCACACTTTTCAACACAAGTATGGATTGAGTACTGGCCCGGGCTATGAGTTGAAGTCACTGGAGTATCAGTTGGTAATTTCGGGGTTACCAGCCTTGATTTTACTGATGATGCAGTTATCCTCGCGATCTCACTGGAGACACTACTTAGTGTCCTCAAGGGATTTCAGGAGAATGCAAAGCCATTGGGATTATAGGTCTCATTGGCCAAAACCAAGGTCCAGGCATTTGAGGCAGTTGGAGGAAGCAGTTCGGTCTGTCCAAGCATGTGGTGAGGATACAGAAGTCTTAAAAAGATTGGGCTTATCTTGGTAGTGTGGTGCATAACAAAGGTATGTCAGACAGTGAGATCTCTCGTCTCATTGGTCTGACCTACTGGGTTATGGATTCACTCAATGCGAGTATTTGGTTCTGTTGCTATTTGTGTAGAAAGACAAAGTCCACATCTTCAAGGCACTGGTGCTCACTGTCTTCACTTATGGCTATAAGACGTGGACACTAAACAGTGCCTTGAAGTGGCAAACTGGCCCCTTTGGTACTGAGTGTCTTCACAGGATCATGGGATAATACTGGAGCAATCACTCTGTGAGACTGAATTGAGGCCTGTTATCCACATAATACGTCATTGCCAACTCCAGTGATATATGCACGTGGCCCGCTTACCTGAGGCTGATCTCGAATGAGTTAATACACGGTGGAGGAGGCCAAGGGGAATGTCACGTAACTCATGGCTGGAGCAGGTCGATGAATCCTGTCAATAGATACTTAGAGGAGAAAGAGTCGCTGCCTGGAAGGTTGCACGAAGGGACCCGCATGGGTTGAGTCGGGTTGTGCGCGAGGCTATGAGCCCTACGGCATTAGTCCATTCTTGATTGATTGAATGATTGACTGACTGATGGGTGGAGCTAAAATCAAGATGGTGTAGGTGAGGGAAGAGTGATGGAGTGAACGGTGGTTGGAAAAAAAGGGTGAATGACTGATTCTGGGAAAAGAAATTTGTTTCTTGTGTGTGTGTGTGTGTGTGTGTGTGTGTGTGTGTGTGTGTGTGTGTGTGTGTGTGTGTGTGTGTGTGTGTGTGTGTGTGTGTGTTTAATGTATGCTGACAGAAGTTAGTGAGAACATTTAAAATGTGGGACGTAATGGATATTCGAGGAGAAATGAATGCTGGAAGACGTGACTGGAAGTAGTGGTTGTGGGGTGCATGAAAGTTGGGGAGTTCAGTTTGTGGAAATGAGTGATGGTAGTGGAAGTGGATGTTTATATTGAGAAACAAGGGAGCGTGGATGGTGGTAATAGAAGGTGCTCAGTGTGAAGTGTGAGAAATGATGTACGCTAGAAAATGGTGAGGGAAGTGAGTGGTAGTACCGAAGTGTGAAAAGCGAGAGCAGGCAGTGAAGGTGAATGATGTGGGAAATAATTGATATGGGTAGGTGGTGGTGCTGAGTTATGAAGAGAGAGGCATAGAAATTTTGGGGAAGGCTAATAATACGGAATTTATTGGTGATAGTGAGTGGTGGTAATAATACAGTAAAGTATGGGGGTGAGCCAGTGAATGGAGGGACAATTATTTTTTTTTTTTTTTAGTGTTTTAGTGACGTGACTGTGGAATCTTGATGGTGAAATTTAGTTCGTGAAGTGAGCGGTGGTGGAAATCCTTGGTCGTTCTGGCGGTAGGTGGGAGGAGAGAGTGAATGAAAGGTTGGAGAAATAAGCTGTGATGGAAGTGAATGATGCGATCGCAGAGGGACAATAGATGAATCGTTCAGAAATTAAGTTAAGGGAAAACTGGTAACGGTGACGAGAGTGAGTGTCTGCATTTAAATTACGCGAAGTGATGGATAATGATGGTGAGAAAATGAGTGTTGGAGCAATCGAGTGGTAGTGAGTATTTTTTTTTTTATTTACTGGACCTGGAATCTCAGTTGTTAAAATTAGTTTGTGCAAAACTGAGTGACTATGGTGCTGCAATTTATGGGGGGGCATTGCATTACTGAAAAAAGAAAATCGTATGAATTTTTGTCTTTATATAAAAAACGACAGATTTGAACTGAATTTAATACTGAAGGCTGTCGGGTTTTGGAACGATAATGAATTAACTCGCATTCACTCTCAGAATTTAAATGAGTGAAACACTTCCCTCCCAAATCTCCTAGTGCCAACTTGGAGTGCCATGGTTTCCAGTGTGCTTGCACCTCACCTGGGCGACATAGTAACTGTTTCCACTGATACACCATTGCATTCTTACATTGATGAACTCTTATTATTTCCATAATTCCAAACCACCATGTACTAATTTTTTAGTTTATTCGACGTTTCGACATAGAATTGGTATATTGTTCCCTGAGGTCCGGCGTTCCTCCAACGTGGCACAAACCTTCCAATGTCACTATTTCGTCACCAATACCCATAGTCCATATTACATATACATACAAGGGCAAATGCATTCAGGACTAATGTAATGAGTGTGTGTGTGTGTGTGTGTGTTAACAAAATAAAGCAAATAGTTACAGTATTATTAGCCTGAAACAAAACTTATTTGATGGGTAGAGGTCAGAACATAATGAATCACATTAATTTTTTTAGAACAAAAGGTTAAATTTCATTGGTCACACGTGTAAGTGACGCTCTGACCTAGAAAAATCAATTTCAGCAGTTTTTATTCAGATTTCAGTTTAGACCATATCTGGAGTAACGGTTGTGGGAAAGGTAAGAATTAGGCTCATCTGTTTAAAGAATAATATCTCTAAGGTCAGGGTCACAAGACAAATGTTCAAGAAGTGTGTGTTGTTATTAAAAGTCAAACAGTTTTGACTCAGTTTTAAACAAATTTGTCAGAAGTCTTGAAGGTCAGCGAAGGAGTAAACTTATTCTTTTTGTTTGTTTGTTTGTTTGTTTAAGAAAAATATGTAAAAAGAGTAAGTCACGGGGCAGTGTCATCTTAAACAGTACTTTCCTGATTTAAACCAAAGTCTGTGAAAGGCTTTAGAGGAAAACGAGAAGAAAAGGACATAATTCTGAGAATCAGTTTCAGATCACGGTCGTAGGGAAAGGTTCAGTGCAAAGATTATGGAGTAAACTCAACTTGAACAGTTTTTATCTGATATAAATAAGTCTTCTTGAAAGGGTTAACCCATAATGCCAGACTGATGTTGCTTGCTGTTGGATGAGGTGTTCGGAAACTACCCAGCTGAAGAACATAGCAGTTTCTCTTTTCCTGTTACCGTTTGAAGTTATCGCCCACTTCCTTTGTCATCACAGCATCACTCAAGCATAGAGAAAGTGTGCAGACAGCACAGGCCGTAACCTCAAAGCCAAGGAAGGGTGTCTAATGATTAGAACTGTTTCCGATTTCTCTGATTTCTCTCTGCTGACCACATGCCCGCGCCACCTTCGTCCCTGCCAAACTGCCCACTTATGCAAGGAAGAGATTGAGTGGAAGTGCCAAAGAGAGGGAAATGGTGGTATCAGTGTCGTCCTGCCCTGGCTACCGTGTCGTATACAAACAGCCCACTCTAACCGTGGCAATGAGCGCTCATCCCAACAGGGCCTCATCACTTTCAAAATTGATCTCTCTTATTCACCTTTGCATGCCAGATTCAATACCTGGCTTTAGGGGTTAAGAGCCATGCAAGAACGAAAGGATTCAAACTCGAGAACAATCAGTCGAAGGTCCAGGTCACAAGGCATGGTCAAATTTCGATTTGTGCCTTTATATGAACAAAATAAATAAAACCGTTTTGATGTTATATAAATTAAGCCTAGCACATGAGGTGAGGATCACCACAGAGGTTGATGCACTGTTTGGGAGAACAATAGGCCAAAAGTCAGTGTCGCATGGAAAGTGCCACTTGGACATTTTTTTGCGTGAAAGAGTTCAGATTATTACAAAGATACGGAGATTCCAATCAGTGTCCTAGGTCACAGAGACAGGTCAAAGGTCAAGGTCACTGGGATAAACACAGTTTCCAGAGTAATCTGTCAGTGGTCAAGGTTACAGTCAAACATATGGCCCCTTTGGTAAGTTGATGTACACGAGTGATGCACACTCTGAGTACGCTTTTTTTTTTTTTTTTTTTTTTTTTAATGAACATCACGTAAGCAGAGGTTTGTCGTTACCCCCTGTCAAAATAAATAAATAAATAAAATACTTTGTTTTCAGTTATTGTTCCTTTTTTGTTATATAGTTTATTGGGAACCACTGTCAGTAAATATATTATGTTTTCTGAAAAATGAGAAATTACGTATATATTATTTGTTATTTGACGAATTTTTTGCAATAACAACAATCATTATTAATAATTTTGTAATAATAAAAAAGTTACAATGGTTAGGGTGCCGTTGCAGTTGCAACAAAGATGGACTTTCTTCACATGAGTTGGCATCTACAAACAGTGTAGTATTATCCAAAATTTTGAATAATAATAATAATAATAATACCTATATTATTATTAGTAGTAGTAGTGGTAGTAGTAGTAGTAGTATCATCATCATCATCGTCATTACTATTATTATTATTATTATTATCATTACTGTTATTATTATTTTTTTTAATTATTATTTCGCAGCCTACCTCTAGTACCACTACACTGCACCTCTTATGCACTCATTTATTAATGCACAAAATGGAGTTACTTCCCACACCGTTGTGGGAAACTGCACATGGCCACACATCCTCTTAAATGAGTATACGCCACCACCTCTAAAATCAATCCATTTTGTTCTTATTTTCTGTAACGCAAGAGTTAACCGTTACTCCCAGTCCGTCATGCATGCAACAGGTCAGCTCTGGAACTGTTTTCTTCTGTCTGTATTTCCTAGTGCCTATGACCTTCAGTCTTTCAAACGCATCTCGAAATGAGCAGATCTTGAATTTGGCACAATGTTATCTTATTTTTGTTTTGTCTCTTTTCCTTGGAGGGAACAGTCTTGCTGGCTTTTAACCTTTGGTTTCTTCTTCCTTGCATTAAAAAAAAAAAAAAAATCTGCCTTTACCATCAAACTCTTGTATCCCATTCCATCTCACTGCTTTCTAAATCTTTCCTCTCCCTCCCTCTCATTCTCTGTGATCAACGCCAAGTCATCAATATACAAAACCTCCCATGGGAAACCAGTTCTTTAGTCACGTAGATAGCTTCAAGCAGCCTGATAAACAATATGGTGCATAGAACCGACTCCTGATGCACGCCAAAATGTATATGAAAATAAATAAATAAACGAATAATCAATAAAACACTTTGTGAGATCCCACTCTAGAGCAGGTTTAACATACGGAATACATGTCCCTATCTTCAATTTATTTCCCTTAGTTCAAAGGCAGAATGAGACAGTGAAACGGTTCTGCATTCTCTCCATAACACTTCATGATCAACAACACATTCTCATATTAATCTCAGTTTGCAGCTCAATATTCATGATGAAGAGATGGGAATTTTAAGGCAGGTTAACGTTGACAGGATACGATGTTTTTTGTTCATGGTAAAAGTTTGATTAGGAATGCTGTACAACAACTAAATAACTTGTGTCAGTAAAAAAAATCAATTAAAATCGTAAGTGCACGATTTCTCACCAGCTGAAAGTTCTCTTGTTTTTGTATTCTCATTTCGTCTATTGGTTGTTTTTATATCACTTGAACTATCTTTTTTGCAGAAGACATAATTTTCCACGTCGTTTCATATTCTTGATACTTCAGTCGATTTTAATCAGTGCAAGATTCAGTTTTCGAACTACCAGGGTTGGATATAGGCCTACCACTCCACTAACCTCTTCTGCTGTGTGAGATTCTTCCTAAACTAAAGGTAATAGTCAAGCAATAGTTTACTTAGAAATAAAAATATAATAAATACACAAAGAAGGAGTTCTCAAGAGTTAAACCCCTCCTCCGCCATTGCTATAGGTGCCAAATTTTTGACATTACCCTGTGACCTTGACCTTGGGTAGATTGCTCTCAAAACTAAATACTGCGCCTTTCATAAACCTTGACCATTCCACCAAGTTTGGCCCATATCAGATCAAAAGTATTAGCAGACTTTGTCCTGTGATGATGTCCTTTGACCCCTCCCCTGTCATCTTAACCTATGACTGTTTTTTTTTTTTTCGGTATTCATCCTTGTTTTATGTGTACATGCATTCTTACACAGAGCTTAGTCTGCACAGGATAAATACTTTTAATTGTCCTTGCCCTCTGCCTTTGACCACTGATCTATAGTTCTAAAAAACAAAAATGGGATTACTCTTTGGCTGAACTTTCTCCATTCCACAAGGTTTCATTAAAGTAAAGGCAAAACATTTTGTGTTATTTAGTTTAAAAACACAAACACATGTAACGAACTTTGATGATGCCCCATGATTTTGACTTTTGCATATTCCTCTACGTTTTTTCTAGAGTGGATAAAAAATATTTTAACTGATGTGATGAGGTCAGGATTTGACCTAGCTGAATGCTATTGAAAGTGGCTGAGAGAGATTTTGTTAGAGGCAATCATCAGTCTTAGAGCAGATGGATGGATGTCCAAGATTTGAAAGGACAGTAGTATGTGGGGAAAATATTACAAAAAACATTAAAGAATTATATTGTTGCCTGCATTTTGTCTTCATTTTTTCAGTGGAACCATAGCCAAAGCTTAGATGTAACCCCAGACTGGGGAATATAGGGAAGCTTTGTGGACACTCCTGAGGGATTAATGAATCTAGCTCAAAAAATTTAGATTCCTCTTTAGCGTGAATGATAACGTTTAACATCACTGTGAATGAATTGATCATTCTGACACCCTGTTGAAGGTTGGAGCAGATTACATAAAGCAACAGCTTTGAAGATATGTTCATTCCTTGGATTTCTAGACTGCCCTGTTAGATAATCCAAAGTACAAGGATTTAGTTGAGGCAAAACAGTCATGTTTTTGTAGGTGACAACACCATATTTATAAAAACAAGGCTTTTCTGATTTTAATACCGAAAAACGAGCGGAGCCTTTCTCGTATGTGGGTTTCTTTTTCCAAAAATTGAACCAGCCATAGCTCCGTAATTGCAGCATTTAAAACTTTCATTAAAATGTCAAAATATTGGCCAGTCCTGCAAGTCTCCTTTGCAATTGTCCCCTAATCTTGAGTGGAATTTGTTGTCGAGGTAGGTGATACATGGAGGTAATTTGTGGGGTTATGCAAGGCTGTGTCAGTATGAGCTCGTGCTTTGGTGGCAATGGCTTGTAGGCCGCATGCCTGCTTCACCCGGATAAGGATTACCTGCTAGCATTTACTTTACTCCCCCTTTGCCCAGCTAGAGCTTGACACTCTTTTCCACGTACTCTGCCACTGCCACATGAATGAATCATCATCCCTTGAACATGTGGCAAAGAAAGAGAAAAAGTGCCAATGTTTATTTCACAACACTTGCCTTACACGAACACTTACACTATGTTTCAGTAATTTTTGTGTTGTGTATGATTACATTAGTTGCCCCTCACAACACACTCTTATCTTACATCCTTGTTTTTCTTTATTTTCAAAAACATTTATCTGATTTCTTACTTCACAACAAATTAATCGCAGATATATAAACTGTTGGTTACAGTAACATTTTTTGTTTTCCTTATCTGTAGCTTATGCATATATTTTCAACAGCCTTACTTCACTAAAAAAACATCAATCCCTACTTTCATAATCGCTTATTCTCTTCATTAAAATTTTCCCTATTTCTCTGTACAACTCAGTTTTATGTAAATCTTTAGGCTCACATTATATATGTTACACTTCTCTACACACCCGCGAAGTGTCAGGCCGGAGCGATGCGGATGTTGGTGACGCGTAGTGCCACAAAGGCACTTGGGAGGATGCAGGGGGGCCCATAAAAGGTGGCCAATATGCATCACTTTATACTGTATTTAGTACCTATGTTCTCACATATTGTCTCTCCTCTCGATAATGACAAAACGGTCATCCCTAAAACTCTGTATTGAACTGTCACTCAGCCCTTTCCCTCACGAGTGGGAGGCAAGGCAGGGGTGGAGGTGGCAGGGACTGGGTAGCCACTTGTGGTAGCATGTGAATCGGACTATGTGGTTCAGATAATATCACTCCTACCCTTTTGATTCCCGTGCACATATACACTGGGCACCATAGAAAATGGGTAGGAATTCAAACCATCAGTTGCCTACATCGAAACAGTCCTGAGCCATAGTTTTATGACAGCCATGACCGTCATCCAAGCTGCAGGGGTTCATCAGTGAATATTACTGTCATTTTGAATGTGGATCCTCTCATGTGGGACAGACCTTCTTCAGATTACAAGGTGCAACTATTAGCAAACAGTATAACATTATGGTCAAACCATGCGGTCTAAAAGTCATACATCATAATCCATGCAAAATCAACATTCTGTCATTCCTAGAATTGAATACTTTTTCTGGTCTGAAATACTAATTACTGTATGTGTTTAAAGTAATTATTCACCATCATAATTTAGGCTAATTATACTGCAGTGTACAAAGTGCAGAGAGTACCTTTTTCCTCTGTGGAATATGTTTAGGAAAAGAAAAGTGAGTATTTGGGATGAACTTTTTAAATAACTCCAGTAGCAATGAACGACTTTAAAGGAAGTATAAAGAGCTACTTACCTAGCCCTGTTACCTCGGCCATTTACATATTGTTCTCTCTCTCTCTCTCTCTCTCTCTCTCTCTCTCTCTCTCTCTCTCTCTCTCTTTGTATGTTTCTTCTTTGTTTTATTCTACACCCTTTCACATAGTTTGATTACAATTGAAAAAAAAAAACTTTGTACGAGTAAGTCATTTTGTTCACACACACACACACACACACACACACACACACACACACACACACACACACACACACACACACACACACACACAAATTAAGCATAACTTCTCTGCGTTCCGGAAAATATCCGTAGATCCAGTTGACGGATTTCCACCATTTTCGTCCAAAAGCAGGTAGCTGTCTGACTACGCTGACCAAATTTGAAGCTACTAGGCCAAATAGCCTATGAAATATAGCAGTTTTACAATAATATCACTACTACTACTACTGTTAATAATAATAATAATAATTTGGACCTGAAAATTTGAGATCCAGCTAAAGGCCATTCATACTAGGCTATGCAAATCATGTTCTCTTATGACCAACTAGATTTCCACCGAGTTTGGTCATTTGACCAATGCATACAGGACCATTTTCAAAGCAACTGATTCCGTTGTTTTTGCTGCGCAGGAGAGCAAAAATTGAAAAAATAACAAAGTGGGCGTTAGTGTGGAGCTAGTGCTAGGGAAAAAATAATGGTGCCAAAAGAAACCTGCAACTAAGTTACATCACTTCTGAAAATTTCAAGTCTGTATCTCGAACTGTCTTTAATTGCTATATTTCTAGATCTTCCCCCCCCCCCAAGAAAAATGAAATATTAATTACCATAAAATATCAATAAGGATATCAGTGATTGGTTGGTTGGTTTAGATTCGTCCATCTAAAAAAAAAAATTATTAAAGACACGGGCAGATGAAGCCCGTCAGGGAAATGGGCGAATTAGGTGCGATGTTGATGGAGAGGGGAGGGCTGCTGCTGCTGCTGCTGAGGGCTGCGGTTGCTGCTGCTGCTGGTCTGCTGAGCTGCTGAGCTGCTGCTGCTGCTGCTGCTGCCGCCACTGGTAGGCTGCTGCTACTGCTGCCGCCGCCAAGGCTAGTCTGCTGCTGGGCTATTACTGCTGCAACCGTCGCCAGCCCCCCAAACCCTGAAACCACTGAATGTGTAATTGTTATTATAGCTGATATACCGGTACAGAAGAGGTAAAGGTATGAATAGTCGGCGTAGGGTAGCAAGAATAAAGTGAATTTCACACAACCTTGGAACCGTTTTGTCACTTGGCGATTTTGTGGGGACGAACTGATTGGACAGGATGAGTGAATCGATTGGCCTCCATTGGGTATCGTTAATGAAAGGTGGAACACAGGGGGTGGTGAAGTAGCTAAGTTCTATGACTGGGCCAGGGTGCGCTTACCTTCATTCAGCCAGGTTTATTAAAAATGTAGCTTTGTATCATCGTATTATCATATTCTCTTCTCCAGTAAACAGAATATCTTATTGAAATAATTCTGTGTAATCCCATCATGCACTTTCATACTTTAGGTTTCAGACATGTTGCCTCCAAACAATTTCTTTGGCTAGAAGAGACTTAACGAGCTGAAGGTAGTAGATATGGCCATCATTGACCTGTTAATATGCAAAGGTCTCTCTTAAGCTGAATAAGAAGGTGTGGAAGTATAATGGCAAAAATATAATATAATAATAAAAATCATACCCTCAGGGTTAACGAATTAAGGAAAACAAGTTATGTTGTAGTGTTAGAGAATATTATACTACTACAGGTTGTGGAGAGAGTGAACAAGAAAGAGGGACCCAACTAGACTTACTTATTATATTGTCTCTGTAAGACATACCCTGCTCAACTTAGATTTTCTCTGAAGATAATAAATTAAGATCAACTCACTGTATTCATCTTTAATTCCTACAACAAGAATTGAGAGTGACATTTGGTTGGCAGCGAACGTATACGAACCTCGTCTACGAATCAACAGTGAATTCCTACAAAATATCGATTGAAAACAAAAAATACCTCTCACAACCAACAACTCACAAGCAGCTCCTGACAGTATTCTCTCCAACCAGCCCCTTCCGTCTCCCCGATCAACACGCTGATGTAGAGGTGAAGAGGTCACAGGACGCCTTGCAAGTAGTTTAACAAAGACTGATACAAACAATCTTACAATTTCTACGACGAACCAACGAACTACAACCATCTACAGTCAACTACAAGTAACAACTCTACAATGCGTCTGTATAATCTTCTACACGCTCCTACAAGTAGCGGCAGTCTTCATCCCACAACGAGTAAATCACAAGAACAAAGGACCGCGAATGCATCGAGAAAGAAAAACAAAAACAAACGAAGAGTGAGATACGACTCACAACTCACAACCACCAGACCTCACCCTCCTCTCTCTGCTACATCCACCCAACCTCCACCGCTGACGCAGGAGTCAAGAGGTCAAGACAACGAAGCAAGTACCAAGCCCATATTCACAACTCATCTTACTCACTCATCTTCACTCAAGTTACTCATCGCTACTCATTTACTCACCACAGCTACCAGTGTGGGAAGTCGACGTCACCATACGTGTGCTGAAACACGCATCAACCCGTGAAGAACAGCGCTATCACCACGTGCAACACCACTCACACCATTTCCACCACGGTAAAAATTTGTGAGCTACATAGTTAATTCATTTATACAATACACAGTGAGAGACAAAAAACTTCTTCACAAACATATAAAACGTGCTGTATAGTTACAACTTAAATACATATACCTACTTCTATTATCGTCATAATTCAATCATTAAATACTTGCACCAACAATAAATATTCTACACTGTATATATTCATTCATTTATTATAGCATTTATTTACTACCAACGAGCGTTACCATTTATACCTACATAAAATACGTGTTGCATACATACAGTTATACATTATTACATCTACAAAGTAATAAAGAAAATATACCATCACAGTTACTCAGTGAGCGATAAAAAGAACTGTATTAAACATTTATTAATTAAAGCTACCTTGTGGAAACAGATGAATGAAGTTACAAGGAAAACCAGAAAAAAAAAATGGCCAAAACAAATGACGTTAGCAAGAATGAACATCTTCAATACAATCGTGAAGACAATGATTTCCACACAGTGCTGACACATATATTGCCCACGATAGGTACCAGTGAAGAACAAGTCAGTGTATATAGTTAATACTGTACGGTATATAGTGTATATATATTTTTTATATAAAATAACAAAATATGGGGCTATGTAATTTCACTTTCAGTAATATCTGTGCAATATAAACTAAACCTTAAAAAAGTGTCCCAAGGGATTTAACCTGCAACAATGAACAACGCAGAAAAAGCGTAGACAAACGAAGACAAACAAACTATAGAAAATCAATACATACAAAAAAAGAAAAGAAGGAAAGAAAAAGAAATAGAATAAGATTACATAACAAACAAACGAAAATAAGCGTAAGTGTTACTACAAATGCCAAAATACCACATAAACTCCTTCTATAAGTGAAATAAAAAGCAAATTGTTGTCTCCACGAGCCAGTGGCATGGCACATCATCACATAAACTCCTTCTGTAAGTGAAACAAAAAGCAAATTGTTGTCTCCACAAGCTAGTGGTATGGCA
The DNA here is from genome assembly GCF_032717465.1 of Coenobita brevimanus. NCBI lineage: Eukaryota > Metazoa > Arthropoda > Malacostraca > Decapoda > Coenobitidae > Coenobita > Coenobita brevimanus. Next base: position 22,017,771 of record NC_136974.1, on the reverse strand, counting down.
AATCATATTATCGACCGCAGCATGACCGGATTCAATGTCAGGACTGCAATTATTACAATTATGTAACTACAAACGATATGTAACAATTATGTAACGACAAACGATTGCATTATGTTACACTTGCTACAATTATGTAACTACAAACAATATGTAACAATTATGCAACAGTTGCATTAACAAGATGTAACTTTTATGTAACTTTAACTACAATTATGTAACTACAAACAATATGTAACAATTATGTAACTGTTGCATTAACAAGATGTAACTTTTATGTAACTTTAACTACAATTATGTAACTACAAACAATATGTAACAATTATGTAACAGTTGCATTAACAAGATGTAACTTTTATGTAACTTTAACTACAATTATGTAACTACAAACAATATGTAACAATTATGTAACAGTTGCATTAACAAGATGTAACTTTGTTACAGTTATGGATTACCACAATGTTACTACAATATTATGTAAAGTCATACAATTATACCACAATTCTGTATTACCAGAATCATCATACAAGTTAGGTGAAATATTAGACATTACTAAAGGGATAACTCAATATGTAATGTATAACCTAGCAGTATTACCATTGCACAATTATATGCGTATGTCTGTTATACATACACATCTTACAAAATATCATACAACAACCAATGCATTTATTCAAATATGTATACAACTTGTTTAAAATGTAATATTACTGAATCATTGCAATTTACTATGAATATTATATGTATACAATAGTATAATCAATATTATGTACTAATAGATTAGCATATGTCAATGATGATTGCTGTCGGAGGACCTTCAGCAGTGCGGCCGAGCAATGTCAGGACTCCATATTATAATTACAAATCATAATAAATAAATAGATAAATAGATAGATGGACGGAGCTCCAGGCAAGCCTGGGAAAGGGAAATGATCTTGCAAGTTAACTGAGGAAATGTTGACAATACACAGGAAGTAGCAAAGTCAGGGGATGATATAGGCAGTGTGTCAGCGAGATAGCATACGAACAAAGCCTAGTGACCATACACACACATACACACATACTCACACACAGGTTTCTAGAACTTTCCAACCACAGTGTAACACACGTGACACGACCCCTGCTACACCAGAATTTAGGAAGCAGAGCTCAGAAAGAGACAGGCCACAGAACCGGCAGGTAGTAGGGAGAACGAGCCTAGCAACATGGGCGAGAGAGAGAGCGAGAAAGAGAGAGAGAGGTTAGCTCGAGGGACTCTATATTTCACTCGTGTGTGAGAGACTTTGTTAATATATCCAAGACAAATAAAATTAGTCCAATACTCATCTTTACCTCTCCTGTCATTGCATGACAAATGGGAACGAAGATTATCTACTTACAAACTACTCAAGTATAACAACCGCTCGTCCACAGGTCTAATATATATATATATATATATATATATATATATATATATATATATATATATATATATATATATATATATATATATATATATATATATATATATATATATATATATATATATATATATATATATATATATATAACTGATCTACAAAACATCACTACAAGAAGTTACAAAGTCTTTTGTGACAATTACAGGTAAATTGGTAATTTATGTTGTTACTGTTACTCACGTCTGTATGGGTAGTGTATTTTCTGATTGTTGTATGTCTGATGGAGGCTCATAAAAGATGCTATTTGGTTGGAGGTTTTGGATGGGAATGTGTGTGTGACGTATGGTGCCAGGCGAAGGAATGGGATGATGTTGAGAGGCTCTGTGCAGTGTTGGGTAGCTACTCGTTTCTTGCTTCATTGTGGATGGGGGTGATGCAATGTGAAGATGCAAGAGTAAGAAGGGTACTGAGATAAAGTAATAAACAACATTCCTCCCTTATTATGATCTGCTGGATATATTTTTACTTCGTAATGTTTGATCTACATTTGTGGTCTTGACGCACACTGTTTTAGTTCTGAAGGCTTTGTGCTGAGATGAATGGGATTATCCATACTTGTTTTTGTTAAGGTTTGGGCCCAGTTTCGGCTAGCATAATTCACAGTTGTTCTAGTGAATGATTTATAGACAGGTTTCAGGGATTCTCTTTGTTGTTAGAAGATAGTGATTGTGAGTGTCTTCATTACAACAAATTTTCGAGATGATTTTGCACATATGTTACTGGAATTTGATAAAATCCAAAGTAAGTCCTAGAATTTGCAGGTGTTTTTTAAAATGGGAGTAGCTGGTTGAAGAGGGAAACTTGAGGGTGTGTTTGAGTTTCATGTCTGTCTGGACTGAACAAGGTAATCATTGATTTATTTGGTGAGGCAGTCGTTCTGTTTTGTCGAAGCCAATTTTCTTATGAGTATAGGTACCGGTATACAAGGCGCTGGGTTTCCACTTCCTGAATTTTTGAGTGCTGAGAAGCTATTGTCAAGTAATCGAAACAGGACAACAGTAATAGCAAGAACAAAAAGATGATAAACAGTAGTCAAGAGATTAATTCTCCATACTCTCCTGTAATAAATCTCCATACGTCTTGCAACTTTGAAATCACCTTTTAACTCACTGACCGCTTCTTCAGTTTTCCTATTGACCTATTCCGATAATCTTCCCAAAAGTATTTGATAGAAAGCTGGAGGTTCTTCAATGAACATTGGATTTTCGATTTTTCAGACTGTTTTGTTCGATCCCATTGAAGATCGCTCGTTGGTAAACCTTTACACACTTGAGAGAGAGAGAGAGAGAGAGAGAGAGAGAGAGAGAGAGAGAGAGAGAGAGAGAGAGAGAGAGAGAGAATAAAAAATCTCAGTAAGGAGGAGGAAAGAAAAGAATAAAGCACATAAGGGAATGGCAATAAAGAAAGGAATACACAGGGACAAGATGAGAGAGAGGCAAGAAAATGCGGCGTGAGGAGGAGTGTGCCAAGATATGTTGACGCAAGTTGGTTGAGGTTTGGCTGGGAGAGGAAAACAGAAGATGAAGTGGAAAAAGTGTTGCATATTAATCTTTTGATCTATAACTAGTTGTCTGATGATGTATGTGCCTAGATGTACAGATATTATTTGACACAATTGCAAGAATGCTCAGCGTAGGTAAAGACAGCCTGTTGTGACCAGATCAAAGCACTTGCGAGCTCAGTGAAACATGATCACATGAACATCCTGCTGCCTCCTTTCCCTCTGAAAGCAGGAAAGAGACAAGCAGAAGGCAAGGGGACGCGCAGGGAGTGGGACGTATTCAGCTGTGGTGTACCTATAATCTCCAATACATTGTGAAAGCATCGTGGAGGAGTCCCTCAATCTGAATTTCTGTGTTTGTCTGCCATCACTCATCTGATGTCACACACCCACACCTGTCCCACAGATGTTTAATTATAAGAAAATGAAGATGAAGGAGAGAGAGAGAGAGAGAGAGAGAGAGAGAGAGAGAGAGAGAGAGAGAGAACTGTTACATACCCGCTTTCTACTACCGTGCTGTGCAGGAATGCAGTGGAACTGAAACCTGCCATTCTACTGTACATGCTTTAGCGCCACGCGAATTTCTGAATAACCTTGACCGTGACCTCGGCCTTTGTCGATATAAATGGATCGTTCCAAAGTTATGGTGAATGATATCAGCGCTCCTACACTGTATATAATTCATTTCTCTCTCTCTCTCTCTCTCTCTCTCTCTCTCTCTCTTTGTGTCTGCATATATGTCTGTCTAGCTACCTAGTTCTCTGATTGCCTAGGTATCCAATTACCTTTCTTTCTAGAAAGCTGGCTATCCAGCTAGATAACGTTTATTTTATCTGTGTCCGACGTGGTATAACGGGAAATGGAGAAAAAATGCAGAGACGAGAGGGTAATGAGGAATATTTAGGAAGAGATATATGTGAAGAAGATAAAAAAGCGAGAATGGGGAGTAAATGATATGGAAGGCGATGAATATGGGAACGGGGAGGAATAGCTGGAGAACGAGGAGAAGGAGGAGAAGGACGAGGAGGAGGAGGTGATATTGTAATGGGAAATCGGAAGCGTTACGAGCGAGAGATGAGAGAGATGAGGGAGGGTCCGATATTGGAAAAGTGTAAAAAATTCAGTGGGGGGACTTCTAGAGGAGGGTAATGTGGATGATGTAGGCAGAGAATGCTGAATATATGAAGAGAATGGTGGAGAGAGAGAGAGAGAGAGAGAGAGAGAGATGACTTAAGACCTTAGTTAACTTTATTATTCACTAGCTTCACACCATGACCTCAAGAAATGAACGAAGAAAGGTGTAACTCCAAAGATGGCAACGACAAGAATTATTTTAATGTGAGGCACAATCAACTTTTAAGGTCGTATTCTTCTTTGCCTTTGATGATTATTAACTACTTTTTCCCTATGTATTAATCATTTCAATCTTAAAAAAATAATGGAAAGCATAAGGTTTAAAGCCAACAAAATAGTCCTTTTCAAGGAGAGAAGAACACCAGAAAACCAAATTCAAGATCCATTGATTACGAGATTCTGAGTAGCACACAAGCCTATAACAATGTTAAACGCACAATGAAAATCGCTAAATAAAAAGTAAAATGAAACTTCTTAATCCACCAAGAATATGATTATCAGGCACTATTTTTTTTTTTTTTTTTTTTTAGGATTATGCTCGAACCACTATCAATACTTAAATCTCAACGACAACAATTAAGGAACAGTGTGAGATTTAAAAAGGTTAAAGTAATCTGAAATGCTAAATTTTTTAAGTACTGTTGCTGTGATATGTAGAACAAGATGTACATTTTTTTTTTTTTCTGTGATGTATGTATTCTTTAAATAAGTGTTGTAAACTGTAACCGTTGTTCATAAAATTTGTCTCTACCTTTCTCTTATATATATATATATATATATATATATATATATATATATATATATATATATATATATATTGTTACGGAACAGAGAAAGATAATGTACACTTTAAGTGTGAATACTAAAAGTCACTACTGTCCCGTAAAGTTCCAGGTTCAAAACAAGAGTTAGGTAAAATTACAAGTTAAAGTTTAATGCTCAAACTAACAACAAAACATTTAGGACTCATAAGGATAATGTAATGGCAAAAAACAGGTTAAATATATGGTTAACTGCAATAGCCTCTATTAACACGAAATTAGCAAGAGTAAATTTATCTAAGTCAGCCCTGATAAAATGAAAATACACTGGGTAATGCTCAGTTAATGCAAGATAAATGATTACAGATACAAACTATTATCAAAAATGACTGACAAAAAGAATCTTACATGAATTACAAAAACTTCACTAGGCCTACAAATTAAACTTATGCTATACAGTACAAGAACAAAATGCAACAACACTTATACTCAAATTCAGTGGGGGGACTTTGAGAGGAGGGTAATGTGGATGATGTAGGCAGAGAATGCTGAATATATGAAGAGAATGGTGGAGAGAGAGAGAGAGAGAAAGAGAGAGATGACTTAAGACCTTAGTTAACTTTATTATTCACTAGCTTCACACCATGACCTCAAGAAATGAACGAAGAAAGGTGTAACTCCAAAGATGGCAACGACAAGAATTATTTTAATGTGAGGCACAATCAACTTTTAAGGTCGTATTCTTCTTTGCCTTTGATGATTATTAACTACTTTTTCCCTATGTATTAATCATTTCAATTTAAAAAAAATAATGGAAAGCATAAGGTTTAAAGCCAACAAAATGGTCCTTTTCAAGGAGAGAAGAACACCAGAAAACCAAATTCAAGATCCATTGATTACGAGATGTCTGAGTAGCAAACAAGCCTATAACAATGTTAAACGCACAATGAAAATCGCTAAATAAAAAGTAGAATGAAACCTCTTAATCCACCAAGAATATGATTATCAGGCACTATTTTTTTTTTTTTTTTTTAGGATTATAGTCGGACCACTATCAATACTTAAATCTCAACGACAACAGTTAAGCAACAGTGTGAGATTTAAAAAGGTTAAAGTAATCTGAAATGCTAAATTTTTAAAGTACTGTTGCTGTGATATGTAGAACAAGATGTACAGTTTTTTTTTTTTTTTCTGTGATGTATGTATTCTTTAAATAAGTGTTGTAAACTGTAACTGTTATTCATAAAATTTGTCTCTACCTTTCTCTTTATATATATATATATATATATATATATATATATATATATATATATTGTTACGGAACAGAGAAAGATAATGTACACTTTAAGTGTGAATACTAAAAGTCACTACTGTCCCGTAAAGTTCCAGGTTCAAAACAAGAGTTAGGTAAAATTACAAGTTAAAGTTTAATGCTCAAACTAACAACAAAACATTTAGGACTCATAAGTATAATGTAATGGCAAAAAACAGGTTAAATATATGGTTAACTGCAATAACCTCTATTAACACGAAATTGGCAAGAGTAAATTTATCTAAGTCAGCCCTGATAAAATGAAAATACACTGGGTAATGCTCAGTTAATGCAAGATAAATGATTACAGATACAAACTATTATCAAAAATGGCTGACAAAAAGAACCTTACATGAATTACAAAAACTTCACTAGGCCTACAAATTAAACTTATGCTATACAGTACAAGAACAAAATGCAACAACACTTATACTCAAATTACACAGCTGCTAGATGGTTGGAGACTTCCTGAGCACTCAATAATAACTGTACAGGGAAGGACAGAGATGTGAACAAAATGAGGAGCAGATCTAAGTGGCAATGATGCAGAGACTGAGCTCATTATATAGGGGCCAGCAGAGCTTGATACAACTTGTAAGAAGGACGTGCAAATGAAGCCATGGGGACAAAGAGTTGACAATCCCGCACTGAACAACAGAAAGGACGACTTTACTATAACGGTAGAAGGGGGGGACTGAGGCAGAACACGCTCGTGATCAAACAGGCAGCACACTGTACGTTAGAATTACACAAAGGATGATGAAATCATAGGCTATGTAACACCTCCCCACAAAGAAAAAGAAATTTACAAAGGAAATTTATCACTCTAAAACAATCTGTCTAAAGTCTAGATAAGCAATCTGCAATAACATTTTCTTTCCCCTTGACATGTTGTATGTCTGATGAATACTCCTGGAGAAGTAGACTCCATCTTGTCAATCTCTGATTTTTATCTTTAAACTTACTAAGGAATTTCAGTGGGTTATAATCGGTATAAATGACTATGGGGTCAAAACCAGAACATAAATAAAATGAAAAATGCTGTAAACCCAAAATCAAGGCCAAAAGCTCTTTCTCAATAGTTGAGTAGTTCTTTTGAGGTGGAGTGAACTTCTTACTGTAGTAAGATACAGGGTGTTCAATACCCTGATCATCCTCTTGCAGCAAAACAGCCCCAGCTCCTGTATCACTTGCATCAACAGCCATCTTAAGAGGCTTAGCAAAATTTGGAGTAGCGAGCACTGGTTGACTTAATAGAATAGCTTTAAGTTTGTTGAAAGAGGATTCACAGTTATCGGTCCAGACAAATTTAACTCCCTTTTTCAGTAGGTCTGTAAGTGGTGATACAAGAATTGATAAGTTAAGAACAAATCTCCTGTAATAACCTACCATTCCCAAAAATCTTTGTAGCTCTTTCCTACTTTTAGGTCTGGGAAGATCACTTATAACCTGAACCTTAGCTCCTGGTGGTGCAACATGTCCATCACCAATTACGTACCCAAGGTACTGAACTTTAGCTTGACCAAACTCACACTTTGATAAATTAGCTACAAGATTAGCCTGAACTAAACGCTCAAGAAATTTACTGACATGGCATAGGTGATCTTTCCAGTTGTCACTGAAGATTAATACATCATCAATATAAACAACACACCCTGCCAAACCCTCTGTTACAACATTCATGAGCTTCTGAAATGTGGCTGGTGCATTCTTCATACCATATGGCATTACGGAACATGCAAAACTTTCCTAGTGTTACAAAACATGAGATCTCCCTAGCACGTTCAGTCATAGGTACTTGCCAGTATCCCTTTAACAAATCAAACTTACTTATGTACCTAGCCTTTCCGATCTTGTCTATGCAATCTTCCACGCGAGGGAGAGGGTAAGTGTCTGTTTTGGTTATCTGATTAACACGTCTGTAGTCAATGCAAAGCCGCTGTGACCCACCTGGCTTAGGGACTAGAGTGACAGGAGAACGCCACTCGCTCTGACAGGGCTCAATCATCTTGTGGTCCAACAGGTAGCCAAGCTCCTTCTGGATGAGAGGAACTTTCACTGGGTTCACACGGTAAGGAGGCAGTTTAATTGGCTTTGCGTCTCCAACATCGACATCATGCATCAACACAGTGGTTCTTCCTGGAGTGGCACGGAACACTTGCGGGTACTCCTGCAGTAATGCCAAAAACTCCTGCCTTTCCTCGGGAGGTAGATGAGAAAGCTTAGTCTGGAGATCATTCATGATATCAGGATTCTTCCCCAAACTATCACTCAGGCTCATACTGCATGGGAGAGCTTCACTTGCAGACTCGGGTGGAACAGCTACAGTGCAGACTGGATTATTTTTGTCCCACCTGTGATATAACTTTAGCATGTTGATGTGACATAGTTGCTTGTTCTTTCTACGATCTGGTGTGGCGATGACATAGTTGACATCACTGAGTTTCTTCTCCACGAAATAAGGACCACTAAACTTGGCTTGAAGAGGTTGCCCATGAACTGGTAGCAGAATCAAAACCTGATCTCCTGGATGAAAGTGGCGCAACCTGGACTTCTTATCATACCAAGTCTTCATCTTCTCCTGAGCAGCTCCTAGATTCTCTCTCGCCAGCTGTAAAGCAGTGGACAGCCGTTCTTTGAACTTCATCACATACTCCAGCAGGTTGACGTCATCTTCCTCCGACAGCCAGCATTCCTTGAGTAGCTTAAGGGGTCCTCTTACTTCATGGCCAAACAGTAGTTCAAAAGGTGAGAAGCCCAGTGATTCATTTGGAGATTCTCTTGTGGCAAACACAACGAATGGAAGACCTTTATCCCAGTCTTTCTGATGTTCCAAACAGTATTTCTTGAGCATCGATTTGAGTGTTTGATGATATCTCTCCAATGCTCCTTGGGTCTGGGGATGGTAAGCTGAAGACGTGATCTGGGTGATGCCCAACTCTTTCAGAGACTGCTTGAAAACATTTGACATGAAATTACTTCCCCAGTCTGACTGTACCTCCTTGGGCAGACCAAACTTTGTGAAGAACCCTAGCATTTCCTTAACCACGTTCTTTGCTGAGATATTTCTAAGTGGAATGGCTTCAGGATAACGAGTAGCCATATCAATCAGGGTCAACACATAAGAAAATCCTGAAGAAGTCTTAGGAAGAGGGCCCACAATATCCACCAACACACGGGTGAAAGGCGCCTCAAAAGGAGGAATGGGAACTAGAGGTGCAACCTTTTCGGTCTGATTACACTTCCCCACAACTTGACAGGTGTGACAAGACTTACAATACCAGGAAACATCCCTGAAGATACCTGGCCAGTAGAAGTGTTTCAAAATGCGTGCCACAGTCTTCCTCACTCCAAGGTGTCCTGCCAAACTGGAATCATGAGCCACTCTAATGATATCCTGCCTACAAACACGAGGGATGACAACTTGATGTACAACCTCCCACTCACAGTCGGCTGATGCTGTTGGGGGTCTCCACTTCCTCATAAGTACTCCTGACTTTACATAATAACAAGTAGAAGCACCGGCTGACTCTTCTTCACTGTAAGCAGAGTTAGCTAGACCTTTCAACTCAGGGTCAGCAACCTGCAACTCAACCAACTCTTGACGAGACAAATTATCAACACTACGGGGTACTGCCTCATCTGGTGAGTGGTCCAAATTAGCAAGAAAAGTGTCAGCTAGGATAACATCATCATCATCATTATCCTCTAAATCACCAGTAGCTTTAGACTTAGCCCTAGTGACAGCACATGCAGGGAACACATCAGGGACACCACAATCCTGGGCCGCAGCCACTGGCTCACTAGATAACTGAGGAGCTGGACACACTTGACTTCCACCAATATCATTTCCAAGTAAGAAAGTTACACCTGACATTGGGAGTGTCTCAACCAACCCAACCATAACGGAACCATTAACAAAACCAAACTCTAAATTCACTCTGCACAGAGGGACAGAGAAGTAATTATTCCCTACGCCTTGTAAGATTACATTTTCATCAGCGGAATTAACATTAGAGCCTAGAACACTGGTCAGCATAAGGGATTGGCAAGCACCTGTATCACGATATATTTGAACTGATTTCCTGTCATTACTGTCCAGAGGACTGACAAAACCATCCGACAGGAAATTAGCACATGAACTCTTGAGAGTGTCACCCACGTTACTGCTCAAAAGAGGAGCTCCATCATGAGAATTTAAGTTACCCCTCAAAGCAGGTTCAGTTAACTCAGTTAAAGAATTCTGGGAACTCTCAAGGGTGGACACTAGACCAATTGACTGAATATTTAAAGACTTCTTTTTGTTCACATCATGCTGTCTCCTGAAACATTTCTCCGTAGTATGACCAAGCTTACTACAATAAGTACATTTACTTTTCTGAAAAATAGAGGTGGAGCTGGTATTTACTTCCTGAGAAACATCATCTTTATTCTCTTTCCTGTTACCTGTACTCTGAGTAGAGGCAACGAACTTACTCTCAGCTTTCCCTTTTTCTCTAGAATATCTCTTGTGAGTGAGAACATGCTTATCAGCTAAAACTGCAGCATCAAACAAATTATCTATTCTTCTCTCATCAAGACATAGGCTTACATCTTTACTAATACATCTTTTGAAATCCTCCAGCAAAATCATCTGCTTAAATTTACCAAAATCAGAATCCATATTCTTAGAATTTAACCACTGCTCTAAAAGAGCTTCTTTGATTTTGTGCATACTCAACATGGGATTGCTTATCTTGCTTGTAAGTTGTCCTAAATTTTACTCTATAGGCTTCAGGAACAAGCTCATAGGCCTTAAGAATCAAGCTCTTAACTACATCATAATTATCAGATTGATCCTGAGGCAAAGATACATAAGTTACTTGAGCTTTACCGGTGAGAACAGTTTGAAGGAGTACTGGCCAATACTCCTTCGGCTAATTAAAACCTGTAGCTACCCTCTCAAACAACTGAAAATACTTTGTTAAATCAGATTCATTAAAAGGAGGGGCAAGTTTAACATTTTTAGCCACATCAAAATCATCAGAGCTAGATGATCCAGTTCCACCTTGTTTCATGCGATACTCATGGTCTGCCTGAATCTTGGCAAGTTCAATTTGTGTCTGTATCTGTGCCTCCTGAATACGAGCATTTGCCTGAAATTCAGCCTCCTTAGCATTTGCTTGAAATTCAGCCTCCTGAATACGAGCCTGAGACTCAGCCTCCTTAGCACGTGCTTGAAATTCAGCCTCCTTAACACGAGACTCCGCCTCCTTAGCCTGAGGCTCCTGCAGGGCTAGCTGTAACTTAGCTAATTCAATCTGCGTTTGCTCATTTGGAGGAGTTACATTAAACAAGCTTTCATTAATCATGTCAACAATTTGATCTTTAGAATGACGAGAGCGAACAGCAATTCCCAATTGTTGAGCAACAAGCTTAAGTTCATTCTTTGTTCTGTTCTCTACATCACACACTGTTTGCACATTTGACAAAAAATCTTTGGCTTCATCAAGTGTAGTAATAGTAGACATCATGAATAAATCACAGTCACAAAATATCAAGCAATATCCTTATGATAACATCCTGAATATCCTGATGAGAGGTCGCCAAATTTATGTTACGGAACAGAGAAAGATAATGTACACTTTAAGTGTGAATACTAAAAGTCACTACTGTCCCGTAAAGTTCCAGGTTCAAAACAAAAGAGTTAGGTAAAATTACAAGTTAAAGTTTAATGCTCAAACTAACAACAAAACATTCAGGACTCATAAGGATAATGTAATGGCAAAAAACAGGTTAAATATATGGTTAACTGCAATAGCCTCTATTAACACGAAATTAGCAAGAGTAAATTTATCTAAGTCAGCCCTGATAAAATGAAAATACACTGGGTAATGCTCAGTTAATGCAAGATAAATTATTACAGATACAAACTATTATCAAAAATGACTGACAAAAAGAACCTTACATGAATTACAAAAACTTCACTAGGCCTACAAATTAAACTTATGCTATACAGTACAAGAACAAAATCCAACAACACTTATACTCAAATTACACAGCTGCTAGATGGTTGGAGACTTCCTGAGCACTCAATAATAACTGTACAGGAAAGGACAGAGATGTGAACAAAATGAGGAGCAGATCTAAGTGGCAATGATGCAGAGACTGAGCTCATTATATAGGGGCCAGCAGAGCTTGATACAACTTGTAAGAAGGACGTGCAAATGAAGCCATGGGGACAAAGAGTTGACAATCCCGCACTGAACAACAGAAAGGACGACTTACTCTACTATAACGGTAGAAGGGGGGGACTGAGGCAGAACACGCTCGTGATCAAACAGGCAGCACACTGTACGTTAGAATTACACAAAGGATGATGAAATCATAGGCTATGTAACAATATATATATATATATATATATATATATATATATATATATATATATATATATATATATATATATTTGTGTGTGTGTGTGTGTGTGTGTGTGTGTGTGTGGTAGGTTGGGACGTTCACCATCCATTCATTCGATGTAGTGCTGCTCTCGGGTGTCTGCCTTTCCTCTCTTCAATCCTTCTTTCCTTCCATCCTCTTCTGTCTTTCTTTCCTTCATTCTTTCCTTGTCCTTCTGCCTATGGGTGACTTTACACTCTCTCTTCTGTCTTTCTTTCCATCATTCTTTCCTTTTCCTTCTGCCTGTGGGTAACTCTACACTGCGTGACAAGCCAAATGGTTTCCTGTGCACCAGGAAACCATTACCTACGCTGGGTGGTAACCATATAACCAAATTTTGGCACCTGGTGGCTTAGTGGGTAATTATTGCGCTCAAGTCGGATTGAGTCAGTGAAGGTTTATATCCCAGGGGTGGTTGGGATTGATTGCTCATGTAATGCCACTCAGGGATGAGTGAGGCTGGTCACTCTCATCTTAAATGTCGAGACCAACTGCCTAGCCTCGGGCTCCTACACTCCTCATGGGGCAATGTAGGATTGGATAATGGATATATATATATATATATATATATATATATATATATATATATATATATATATATATATATATATATATATATATAAACTCTCTCTCTCTCTCTCTCTCTCTATGTGTGTGTGTGTGTGTGTGTGTGTGTGTGTGTGTGTGTGTGTGTGTGTGTCTGGTTTCCCGATAACCTTGATATGAAATCCATAATTTTGTGGTCCCCGTACGATAATACTGTGTTTTTAATCTAAAAGCACTGTTGCTATGTCGATGAGTAGGAAAGGGTGATGAGGATGAATGTGATGAGAGGTGGTGAGTTATTTGACAGAAACAGGGACGGCAGAGGACGAGACATGAGAGGCGTTAGAGAGAAGCGTGCAAGAGGGGTAAGGATAATGTGAAAGGGCAGGGAACGCTTGGGAAAGGAAGGACTGATTAAGGTGATGAGGAAGGCGATATAATATAAACGGGAAGAGAGATATTCTATCAGAGTTTTCGACAGACCAACTATGTCGGTGTTTAGAAATAAGAGATTGGGATCGGAGCTAATACTAAATTTTCGTAGGTGAGGTTAATAAGCGTTGGTTGTTAGGTAATGTTAGGGATCATTCATTCATTCACAGTGGCATAACCTTTCAGGACGTCAGCACCCATGGAACGCCAGTCTTCTTTATTTGCCATCGACTGTAGCAACCTTGGGGATGTTCGGCCTCTTCCTACAACTTTTGATGCCATCCACTTACCTTTCTCGAGGCCTCACTCATGGTCTTCTGCTTTCTACCAGGCCTTGCATGACTACATTCCCCAGCTGTCCCTCCCTCATGCGTGGCCCAGAAATCTCGTTTGTCATCCTGTAATTGTTCTTAAAAGCTCCAGTTATGTTGTTGCTCTGTTTAAAACCTTCTTATTTTTTACTCTCTCAGTCCATGAAATGTTCATCACTCCCTTCCATATCCACATTTCCATGGCCTCACGCCTTTTCTCCATTTTTTAAATTGAATTTCATGTTTCACATGTGTATAACAAGGTCAATTAGATATGGGTTTTCACAATTCTCTTCCTTGTTTCTGTTGACATTTACCTCTTTGTTACTATCGACTTCATTTTCAAAAGTGCAACCCTAAGTTATCTCAATTCTTTGCTTTATGTCAATCTCACATAGACCACCCTGAGTAACTACTATACACTTTTGGGATAGGAGAATATTTCCACGTGTTTGGCCTAAAAATTTCCAGAAATAATATTGATCCTCAGTTCATTGTCACATGCGACTGAGTTCACTGTCTTACTGTAGGTAGCCATGAGTTGTTACGTGTCTAAGTTGTATTTCCCAGTCATCATGCTGTAGAAATATCAAACTTCATCGAGTATTTTTGTGTTTGTTTGGTTATATTTATTGTATGCAGTTCCTACCAGAATGTTGTGTGATACTTTTGTGAAAGCATGTGTTGTAGAATGTCAACGATGGGTAATTCGGTGGTTAGAGTGACTGATTTGTCACTATCCGAGCCAAGGAGTAAAATGCGGGGAGATAGCTGGTGAGCGGCCTGGTGACTGAATGTGTTGTGAGAGGTGATTGGTTCTCTGTTGAAAAGTGAACTTTCACTGTAAAATGATAAGTACAGTTTTACGTCAATATACTTACTGTATATAGAAAAGACAATGTGCCTTTGACATTTACTACTCCATTTGATGCCTTGTATGTGTGAATCCGTGACATATGTTCTCCCATTTTGACACGACCGTCACTGATTTACTGGTATTAATGTTAAGCCTTTTAGATGTACTTGCTCCAACGACCACGTTAACTATATGCGTCATCGGTATATCGAATATTATTGACATTATGGCCCCAATGCCCCAATGCTGACACTTTTAAATTCCTTTATTTCCGTTAGGATGAACTCACTATACAAAAAGATAAAGAACATGAAACAACACATATCCCTGGCGTACATCTCTCTCTTGTCTCTGATACTGTCTGCTCTCCCTCCACTCGTGCCGCAGCCTTCTGTTCCCAGTATAGGTTCTTAATTATCCTTGCATCTCCTCCAACTTTCTTTGATGTCTGTAGTACTTAAACCAACTCCTCATGCCTTACTCTCAAATGCCTTCTCATTGTCAGTAAAACACAAATACAAGTCGATCTGCTTTTCAGTCATCTTCTCTATAAGCACTATCAACACAAAAATGGCATGCCCAGATCCTTTCACTTCCAGTAACCCATATTGCTTCTTAAACACCTTCCTCTCTCATTTTTTCTTCTTATTCTATGCATTTTCACTCTTAATATTAATACTGTGGCGTGGCTCATAATACATATCATTCTATGCTTTTTGCATTCTAATGTTCCATGAATCTTTGGTATATTAATCAATACCAATTTGCACATTTGCTTCGTAATTTGGTCAGTATCATAAACCTTATTTGCAATCGTTTTAACCTGCTTTATCGTACAATCTCCTAGAGCCTCAAACATTTCAATGGTGCTGCCTTCTTCTTCCATAACGTTTCCTCTTTTCATCTTTCTTATTGCATTTTTCACCTTGCATTATTTTATTACTGGTCCATCATCAGCAAACTCAGTGCCATTCACCTTCCCTGGTCTCTTATCCTCAAATAACTCTCGGACATATTCTTCCCATCTTCTTTTAACATCCTCCACTTCCATCATTACCTCTTCATCCTTGCTTTTTATTGCCTTTTCATTTTTCCATTTCCTTTGCCTAGTCACCTCGGAAATCTTCTCATACATCATTTGATGATCTCGCTTTCCAATCTGTTCTACTTCCTCGCAACGCTTGTTTACTCTGTGACCATCTATAAATTTCATTGTTTAGTATCCTGTATCTATTTTCATCTTTTCCTTTTCACTTCCTTGTCTCTCCATTTTGTCCAGCGTGTCCTCTGTCAAGCAAGGTTTCTTTTTCCTTCGATTTTTCCTAGGTATTATCTCATTGCTGTCCTCCCCAGTAGCGCTTCCCAGCATCTGCCAAAGGTGTTTCCGGTCGAGTTCATCTTTTTCTTGTCTTAGCACCTGGTTTTCATGTCTCATTCTCTTCAGTTTCCATCTAAAGACTGCCACCTAGTTTAGGATAATTTAGCTTAAATTAAGATAGTTTAAGTAACATTAGCCTGGACTAGGGTTACGTAAATTAGGTTTGGGACTGAGTCGGAACCAAGGTGAATTAGGTCAGATCAGGCCTAGAATACTGTCAGAATCAAGCTTATACTAAGATTCTGTAAGTTAGGTTATGTTAGGTCAAAAACTCAAGCTGTGCGTAAGAAACCTAAAAGATTGTTTATTGATTGCAATTATTATATAGACTTTCGATAAATTCAGGTTCACAGATTCACTCTTTAATTAATCATAACGCACAAGGATAGCTAGGTTTGTAGTTTTGATCTCTCTCTCTCTCTCTCTCTCTCTCTCTCTCTCTCTCTCTCTCGGTATGTGTGTGTGTGTGTGTGTGTGTGTGTGTGTGTGGGTCTATGTGTTGTGTGTATTTGTGTGTGAAAACATTTTTTGTTAAAGATCAAAGCCCTGAAAAGGAGGTCAGAAGTATGAGTCAGATTTTATTGCTGGTCATATATATCCCATTGGAACCCCGTGTCTGGAATACTGGACAGAACTGGGATTTTTCAAGTCTTTATAAAGCAAGGAACCCCCGGGTAGGGACCTATGAGCTTCGCGACTATGAGCCGATAGGCGGAGGGCGGTACGCTCAGTACCTACCCAGTGTCATGCCTCGCCCAGCAACCCCTGGGATCCAATGGGATATATATATATATATTTATATATATATTGTACATATCCCATTGGCAAACAGTGTCTTCAATATAGGACGAAACTGGACATTTTCAAAATTTAATAAAGAAGGGAACCCCCGGGTAGGGACCTAGCCGACAGGCGGAGGGTGGTACGCCTAGCACCCTTCCAGCAAAATCCCTCACAATGGAGTTCCAGGACCCAATGGATTAAACACTGACAAATCTATCAGCTTCTTTAACCCATTGGCAGCCAGTGCCCTCAATATAGGACGGAACAGGGCATTTTCAAAATTTAATAAAGAAGGCAACCCCGGGGTAGGGACCTATGAGCTTCGCGACTATGAGCCGACAGGCGTAGGGCGGTACCCCTACCACCCTTCCAGCAAAATCCCTCACACAGGCGTTCCAGGACCAAGTGGGATATATTCCATCCAACCATCATCTAATCCTACGTTGCCTTATGAGAAGCGTAAGAACCCGGGACTACCAAGTTGGTCATGACATTTAAGATGAGAGTGACCAGCCTCACTAATCCCTGAGTGGCATTACGCGAACAATAAACCCCAATCATCCCTTGGATATAAACCTTCACCGGCTCAATCCTATTGGAGTGCCGTAATTACCTACTACAACAGGCGCCAACATTTGGTTATATGGTTACCACCAAGCATAATAAATGGTTTACTGGTGTACACGAAACAATTTGGCTTATCACTCAGTGTAAAATCACCCACAGGCAGAAGGAAGAGGAAAGAATGAAGGAAAGAAAGACACAAGAGGATGGAAGGAAAGAATGATGGTGGAGAGGAAATGGCAGACACCCAAGATCAGCACCACATCGAGTGAGTGGATGGCGAGTGCCCCCACTTACCACTTGTTATATAAATAAATAAATATATATATATATATATATATATATATATATATATATATATATATATATATATATATATATATATATATATTGTTACATAGGCTATGATTTCATCATCCTTTGAATAATCCTAACGTACAGTATGCTGCATGTTTGATCACGATTCGCCTCGTGGCTTCCATAGTGACCAGGCTTGCGTGTTCTACCTCACTCCCCCCTTCTCCCCCTTATAGTGGAGTAAGTCGTTCTTTCTGTTGTTCAGAGCAGGAGTGTCGGCTCTTCGTCCTCTGTGCTTCATTTGCGCATCCTTCTTACAAGTTGTATCAAGCTCTGCCGGCCCCTATATAATGAGCTCAATCTCTGCATTAATTGCCACTTAGATCTACTCCTCATTTGGTTCACATCTCTGTCCTCCCCTGTATAGTGTATTATCTTTGTGAGTGCTCAGGAAGTCTCCAACCATCTAGCTGCTGTATAATTTGAGTATAAGTGTTATTACCATTTTTCTTGTACTGTATGGCCTAACGTGTTGATTCGTGGGCCTGGTGGGGTTTTTGTGATTCATGTGGAGTTTTTGATATCAGCCATTATTAATAATATTTTATATCTGTAATAATATATATTGCATTAACTGAGCATTATCCGGTTTTCTCATTTTATCAGGGCTGACTTAGATAAATTTACTCTTGCTAATTTCGTGTTAATAGAGGCTATTGCAGTTAACCATATATTTAACCTGTTTTTTGCCATTACATTATCCTTATGAGTCCTGAATGTTTAGTTGTTAGTTTGAGCATTAAAATTTAACTTGTACTTTTACCTAACTCTTTTGTTTTGAACCTGGAACGTTCCGGGACAGTAGTGATTTTAGTATTCTCACTTAAAGTGTTCATTATCTCTCTCTGTTCCGTCACATAAATTTGGCGACCTCTTATCAGGATATTCAGGATATTATCATAAGGATATTGCTTGATATTTTGTGACTGTGATTTATTCATGATGTCTACTATTACTACTCTTGATGAAGCCGAAGATTTTTTGTCAAATGTGGAAACAGTGCGTGATGTAGAAAACAGAACCAAGAATGAACTTAAGCTTGTTGCTCAACAATTGGGAATTGCTGTTCACTCTCATCATTCTAAAGATCAAATGGTTGGCATGATTAATTAAAGCTTGTTTAATGTAACTCCTCCAGATGAGCAAATGCAAACTGAAATAGCTAAGTTACAGCTAGCCCTACAGGAGGCTCGTGCTAAGGAGGCTGAGTTTCAGGCTCGTGCTAAGGAGGCTGAGTTTCAGGCATGTGCTAAGGAGGCTGAGTCTCAGACTCGTATTCAGGAGGCACAGGCACAGGCACAAATTGAACTTGCTAGGATTCAGGCAGACCATGAGTATCGCATGAAACAAGGTGGAACTGGATCATCTGGCTCTGATGATTTTGATGTGGCTAAAAATGTTAACTTGTCCCTCCTGATTTAACAAAGTATTTTCAGTTGTTTGAGAGGGTAGCTACAGGTTTTAATTGGCCCAAAAAATATTGGCCAGTACTCCTTCAGAGTGTTCTCACCGGTAAAGCTCAAGTAACTTATGCATCTTTGCCTCAGGATCAATCTGATAATTATGATGTAGTTAAGAGCTTGATTCTTAAGGCCTATGAGCTTGTTCCTGAAGCCTATAGAGTAAAATTTAGGACAACTTATTAGCAAGATAAGCAATCCCATGTTGAGTATGCAAAAATCAAAGAAGATCTGTTAGAGCAGTGGTTAAATTCTAAGAATGTAAATTCTGATTTTGATAAATTTAAGCAGATGATTTTGCTGGAGGACTTCAAAAGATGTATTAATAAAGATGTAAGCCTATATCTTGATGAGAAAAGAATAGATAATCTGTCTGATGCTGCAGTTTTAGCTGATGAAAATGTTCTCACTCACAAGAGATATTATAAAGAGAAAACGAAAGCTGAGAGTAAGTACGTTGCCTCTACTCAGAGTACAGGTAACAGGAAAGAGAATAAAGATGTTTCTCAGGAAGTAAATACCAGCTCCACCTCTAGATTTCAAAAAAGTAAATGTACTTATTGTAGTAAGCTTGGTCGTACTACAGAGAAATGTTTCAGGAGACAGCGTGATGTGAACAAAAAGGAGTCTTTAAATATTCAGTCAATTGGTCTAGTGTCCACCTTTGAGAGTTCCCAGAATTCTTTAACTGAGTTAACTGAACCTGCTTTGAGAGGTAAATTAAATTCTCATGATGAAGCTCCTCTTTTGAGCAGTAACGTGGGTGACACTCTCAAGAGTTCATGTGCTAATTTCCTGTCTGATGGTTTTGTCAGTCCTCTGGACAGTAATGACAGGAAATCAGTTAAAATATATCGTGATACAGGTGCCTGGCAATCCCTTATGCTGACCAGTGTTCTAGGCTCTAATGTTGATTCCTCTGATGAAACTGTAATCTTACAGGGTGTAGGGAATAATTACTTCTCTGTCCCTCTGTGCAGGGTGAATTTAGAGTCTGGTTTTGTTAATGGTTCTCTTATGGTTGGGTTGGTTGAGACACTCCCAATGTCAGGTGTAACTTTCTTACTTGGAAATGATAATGGTGGAAGTCAAGTGTGTCCAGCTCCTCAGTTGTCTAGTGAGCCAGTGACTGCGACCCAGGATTGTGATGTCCCTGATGTGTTCTCTGCATGTGCTGTCACTAGGGCTAAGTCTAAAGTTACTGATGACTTAGAGGATAATGATGATGATGATGTTATCCTAGCTGACACTTTTCTTGCTAATTTGGACCACTTACCAGATGAGGCAGTACCCCGTAGTGTTGATAATTTGTCTTGTCAAGAGTTGGTTGAGTTGCAGGTTGCTGACCCTGAGTTGAAAGGTCTAGCTAACTCTGCTTGAAGTGAGGAAGAGTCAGCTGGTGCTTCTACTTGTTATTATATAAAGTCAGGAGTACTTATGAGGAAGTGGAGACCCCCAACAGCATCAGCCGACTGTGAATGGGAGGTTGTACATCAAGATGTCATCCCTCGTGTTTGTAGGCAGGACATCATTAGAGTGGCTCATGACTCCAGTTTGGCAAGACACCTTGGAGTGAGGAAGACTGTGGCACGCATTTTGAAACACTTCTACTGGCCAGGTATCTTCAGAGATGTTTCCTGGTATTGTAAGTCTTGTCACACCTGTCAAGTTGTGGGGAAGTGTAATCAGACCGAAAAGGTTGCACCTCTAGTTCCCATTCCTCCTTTTGAGGTGCCATTCACCCGTGTGTTGGTGGATATTGTGGGCCCTCTTCCTAAGACTTCTTCAGGATTTTCTTATGTGTTGACCCTGATTGATATGGCTACTCGTTATCCTGAAGCCATTTCACTTAGAAATATCTCACCAAAGAACTTGGTTAAGGAAATGCTAGGGTTCTTCACCAAGTTTGGTCTGCCCAAGGAGGTACAGTCAGACCGGGGAAGTAATTTCATGTCAAATGTTTTCAAGCGGTCTCTGAAAGAGTTGGGCATCACCCAGATCACGTCTTCAGCTTACCATCCCCAGACCCAAGGAGCGTTGGAGAGATATCATCAAACACTCAAATCGATGCTCAGGAAATACTGTTTGGAGCATCAGAAAGACTGGGATAAAGGTCTTCCATTCCTTGTATTTGCCGCAAGAGAATCTTCAAATGAATCACTGGGCTTCTCACCCTTTGAACTACTGTTTGGCCATGAAGTAAGAGGACCCCTTAAGCTACTCATGGAATGCTGACTGTCGGAGGAAGATGACACCAACCTGCTGGAGTATGTGATGAAGTTCAAAGAACGGCTGTCCACTGCTTTACAGCTGGCGAGAAATAATTTAGGAGCTGCTCAGGAGAAGGTGAAGATTTGGTATGATAAGAAGTCCAGGTTACGCCACTTTCAGCCAGGAGATCAGGTTTTGATTCTGCTACCAGTGCATGGGCAACCTCTTCAAGCCAAGTTTAGTGGTCCTTATTTCGTGGAGAAGACACTCAGTGATGTCAACTATGTCATCGCCACACCAGATCATAGAAAGAACAAGCAACTTTGTCACATCAACATGCTAAAGTTATATCACAGGCGAGACGAAAATAACCCAGTCTGCAATGTAGCTGTTTCACCCGAGTCTGCAAGTGAAGCTCTCCTATGCAGTATGAGCCTGAGTGATAGTTTGGGGAAGAATCCTGATATCATGAATGATCTCCAGACTGAGCTTTCTCATCTACCTCCCGAGGAAAGGCAGGAGTTTTCGGCATTACTGCAGGAGTACCCGCAAGTGTTCCGTGACACTCCAGGAAGAACCACTGAGTTGATGCATGATGTCAATGCTGGAGACGCAAAGCCAATTAAACTGCCTCCTTACCGTGTGAACCCAGTGAAAGTTCCTCTCATCTAGAAGGAGCTTGGCTACCTGTTGGACAACAAGATGATTGAGCCCTGTCAGAGCGAGTGGAGTTCTCCTGTCACTCTAGTCCCTCAGCCAGGTGAGTCACAGCGGCTTTGCATCGACTACAGACGTGTTAATCAGATAACCAAAACAGATACTTACCCTCTCCCTCGCGTGGAAGATTGCATAGACAAGATCGGAAAGGCTAGGTACAAAAGTAAGTTTGATTTGTTAAAGGGATACTGCCAAGTAGACTGTAGCACCAGTCGAGCAGGGCAGTACTCCCGAGGTGGATGGAAAGCTGATGACAGGGAGTGCTGGAGCTCCCGTTTCATCAGCCCTCAGGACTAGTTCCTGACCATCCCCCTTTGCTGAACTTTTTCAGTGTCTCAGTTACACAGAGAGTAGGCCAGCATGCTCTCCAGTACAAATTTCTCTAACTATCTTCACCAAACTGCATGCACAGTACACACCACACTTCCTATTCAAAAATCAACAAAAATGGCGTCTACTAATCAAGCCTCGGAGTCCCCAGGGGGGGGGACCATAAATGCCCCCGCCATCTGCCCCTCTCCCGGTGACGACTCGAGGTGCCTGGAACCACTGTCTGACTCTCTTCTTCTTCATTTCTGCAACATTCGCGGCCTTTCATCTAACTTTCGCTCTGTTGAGCACCACCTCTCCTCCTCTAAACCTCACCTTCTTTTTCTGACGGAGACTCAGCTGTCTGAGGCAACCGACAGCAAACCCTTTTCTGTATCATCCTACTTTCTCTATATTCATTTCCAAGCCAAAGGTGGCTGTTGTGTATACATACGCAACGATTTATCTTGCTCTCGTGTTCCTGAACTTGATTCTTCTGAATTCTCCACACTCTGGCTTCGGCTTTCCTGTCATTCTCTGACTAAATATATCTGTGCTGTTTACTTATCCCCTAATTCTACTGACTATCAAAAATTCTTCGACTATCTTACTTCTACGATGGAACACATTCTGTCCATTTCTCCTTTCTCTGAAATCTCCATTCTTGGAGATTTCAATGTTCACCACCACCTTTGGCTCTCCTCTCCTTTCACGGATCCACCTGGTGAACAAGCCTACATCTTTTCTATCCTTAATGACCTAGAGCAGCTTGTACAGCATCCTACCCGTATCCCTGACCGCCTTGGAGAGAGCTCCAACATACTTGACCTCTTCCTCACAACTAATCCTTCTGCTTACTCTGTTAATCTTTTCTCTCCGTTGGGCTCCTCCGATCACAACCTTATTACCTTAACCTGTCCTATCACTCCAGTGCGGCCTGTGGACCCTCCAGGGAAACGTCGTCTGTGGCATTTTGGAGCCGCGAACTGGGGGGCAGTACTTCTTTGATTTTCCCTGGAATGATTATTGCTTCCATGGCCGTGAGCCATCTGAGTGTGCCTTGCGCATTACGGAGGTTATTCTCTTGGGCATGGAAGCATACATTCCTTTCTCATATCCTTTGACTAACGCAAGAAAGCCTTGGTTTAATCACGCTTGTTCTAATGCTGTCCGCAACAAGGAGAAGGCCTACAAAAGGTACCGGAGCCAACCCACCCCTGAATCACATCATCTTTACGTTTCTGCCCGGAATCGTGCTAAGTCTGTTCTTCGCTCTACTAAAAAATTTTTCATCCATACTAAATGCTCTCAACTCTCCAACTCGAATTCTTCCCGCTCCTTCTGGCACCTTGCCAAAAATCTTTCTAACAACTTTACCTCATCATCCTTCCCTCCTCTTTTCTACTCTGATGGTTCTGTAGCTATTTCTTCTACTGATAAAGCAGATCTCTTCGCACAGACTTTCTCCTCCAGTTCCACCTTAGACGATTCCGGTGCTGTTCCTCCATCACTTCTCCCCTCTGACTTCCTCATGGCTGACATTAAAATTTCTTCAGTTGATGTATTTTCTGCCATCACTGGCCTCAGTACTAACAAGGCATATGGGCCTGATGGGGTCCCTCCTGTTGTTCTCAAGAACTGTGATTCTGTGCTTACACCCTGCCTAGGCAAACTCTTTCGCCTTTGTCTGTCAACTTGTACCTTTCCTTCTTGCTGGAAGTTTGCTCTCATTCAGCCAGTCCCAAAGAAGGGTGACCACTCCCAACCCTCCAACTATCGTCCAATTGCTTTAACGTCCTGTATTTCAAAAGTTTTCGAGTCAATTCTTAATCGAAAAATTTTAAGGCATCCTTCCTATCACAACCTTCTTTCTGATCGTCAGTATGGGTTCCGTCAGGGATGCTCCACTGGCGATCTTCTCACCTACCTTTCAGACTCCTGGTCATCCTCCTTTCGGGACTTTGGCGAAAGCTTTGACATTGCACTTGACATCTCAAAGGCTTTCGATCGAGTCTGGCATAAATCTTTAATTTCCAAACTGCCCTCCTACGGTTTCTATCCTTCTATCTGTGCCTTCATCGCTAGCTTCCTTTCTGGTCGTTCTATAGCCGCTGTTGTAGACGGCCATCGTTCTTCTCCTAGACCTATCAACAGTGGTGTTCCTCAGGGCTCTGTCCTATCACCAACTCTCTTCCTTTTATTCATCAATGATCTTCTAAGCTGTACATCTAACCCTATCCACTCATACGCTGATGACTCCACCCTTCACCTTTCCATTCGGTTCCCGCAACGCCCATCTCAACAGTTACTTCAAGAAACAAGGGATGAGGCTATGGCACACCTAATGTCTGACATGGCTCGTATCGCTGACTGGGGTAAAAATAATATGGTTGTCTTTAATGCATCTAAGACTCAGTTCTTGCACCTATCAACCCGACAAAATCTTCCACAGGTATACCCATTAATGTTTAATAATATTCAGCTTAATCCTGCATCATCCTTGAACATGCTTGGGGTTTCATTTACTCGGGACTTATCTTGGAAAGACCATATTACATCTCTTGTAAAATCTGCTTCCAAGAGATTGGGTGTGCTAAGCCGACTCCGCTCTTTCTTTACCCCTGCACAAATGTTGACTCTATACAGAGGTTTTATCTGCCCCTGTGTGGAGTACAACTCTCATGTGTGGGGAGGCTCCCCACATACAGCTCTTCTCAATAGGGTGGAGTCAAAGGCTTTTCGTCTCATTAACTCTCCTCCTCTTACTGACTCCCTTCAACCTCTGTCTCTTCGCCGCACTGTTACATCTTTATCTCTTTTCTATCGCTACTTTAATGGTCACTGCTCCTCTGAACTGTCTGCTTGCATTCCTCCACCTCTACGACGGGCGCGTAGCACCCGTCTGGCAGCAAACTCTCATCCCTTTTCTGTCCAACTCTCTAATGCAAGAGTTAACCGTTACTCCCAGTCTTTCATTTATGCAACAGGTCAGCTCTGGAACTGTCTCCCTCTATCTGTTTTTCCTGCTGCCTATGATCTCCAGTCTTTCAAACGCAGTGTGTCCAGGCATCTCAAAATGATCGGATCTTGACTTTGGCTCTCTATTGTATTTTGTTTTTCTCTTGGAGGGAACTGTTACTGCGGGCCATGGCCTTTGGTTCCTTCTTCCTCGCATAAAAAAAAAAAAAAAAGTACCTATGACTGAACGTGCTAGGGAGATCTCATGTTTTGTAACACTAGGAAAAACTTTTGCATGTTCTGTAATGCCATATGGTATGAAGAATGCACCAGCCACTTTTCAGAAGCTCATGAATGTTGTAACAGAGGGTTTGGCAGGGTGTGTTGTTTATATTGATGATGTATTAATCTTCTGTGACAACTGGAATGATCACCTATGCCATGTCAGTAAATTTCTTGAGCGTTTGGTTCAGGCTAATCTTGTAGCTAATTTATCAAAGTGTGAGTTTGGTCAAGCTAAAGTTCAGTACCTTGGGTATGTAATTGGTGATGGACACGTTGCACCACCAGGAGCTAAGGTTCAGGTTATAAGTGATCTTCCCAGACCTAAAAGTAGGAAAGAGCTACAAAGATTTTTGGGAATGATAGGTTATTACATGAGATTTGTTCTTAACTTTTCAATTCTTGTATCACCACTTACAGACCTACTGAAAAAGGGAGTTAAATTTGTCTGGACCAATAACTGTGAATCCTTTTTCAGTAAAGTTAAAGCTATCCTATTAAGTCAGCCAGTGCTCGCTACTCCAAATTTTGCTAAGCCTTTTAAGATGGCTGTTGACACAAGTGATACAGGAGCTGGGGCTGTTTTGCTGCAAGAGGATGATCAGGGTATTGAACACCCTGTATCTTATTACAGTAAGAAGTTCACTCCACCTCAATAGAACTAACTATTGAGAAAGAGCTTTTGGCCTTGATTTTGGATTTACAGCATTTTTCATTTTATTTGTGTTCTGGTTTTGACCCCATAGTCATTTATACCGATCATAACCCACTGAAATTCCTTAGTAAGTTTAAAAATAAAAATCAGAGATTGACAAGATGGAATCTACTTCTTCAGGAGTATTCATTAGACATACAACATGTCAAGGGGAAAGAAAATGTTATTGCAGATTGCTTATCTAGACTTTAGACAGATTGTTTTAGAGTAATAAGAAATTTCCTTTGTAAATTTCTTTTTCTTTGTGGGGAGGTGTTACATAGCCTATGATTTCATCATCCTTTGTATAATTCTAACGTACAGAATGCTGCATGTTTGATCACGATTCGCCTCGTGGCTTCCATAGTGACCAGGCTTGCGTGTTCTACCTCACTCCCCCGTTCTCCCCCTTATAGTAGAGTAAGTCGTTTTTTCTGTTGTTCAGAGCAGGAGTGTCAACTCTTCCTCCTCTGTGCTTCATTTGCGCGTCCTACTTACAAGTTGTATCAAGCTCTGCCGGCCCCTATATAATGAGCTCAGTCTCTGCATTAATTGCCACTTAGATCTACTCCTCATTTGGTTCACATCTTTGTCCTCCTCTGTATAGTGTATTATCTTTGTGAGTGCTCAGGAAGTCTCCAACCATCTAGCTGCTGTATAATTTGAGTATAAGTGTTGTTACCATTTTCCTTGTACTGAATGGCCTAACGTGTTGATTCATGGGCCTGGTGGGGTTTTTGCGATTCATGTGGAGTTTTTGATGTCATCCATTATTAATAATATTTTGTATCTGTAATAATATATATCTTGCATTAAATGAGCATTATCCGGTTTTCTCATTTTATCAGGGCTGACTTAGATAAATTTACTCTTGCTAATTTCGTGCTAATACAGGCTATTGCAGTTAACCATATATTTAACCTGTTTTTTGCCATTACATTATCCTTATGAGTCCTGAATGTTTACTTGTTAGTTTGAGCATTAAACTTTAACTTGTAATTTTACCTAACTCTTTTGTTTTGAACCTGGAACTTTGCGGGACAGTAGTGATTTTAGTATTCTCACTTGAAGTGTTGATCATTATCTCTCTGTTCCATAACAATATATATATATATATATATATATATATATATATATATATATATATATATATATATATATATATATATATATATATATATATATGTCAGCAGGATAGAAGTTGTGGAAGCAATGAAGAAAGTTAAATTGGGGAAAGCCCCAGGAATTGAAGGAGTGTGTGGTGAAATGTTGAAGGATGGGGGAGAGATAGCAGTAGAATGGATGCAGAAGATGTGCAGATTCCCCTGGGAGGAAGGTAGAGTTCCGGGGGATTGGAAGTCAGGTATAATTATTCCCTTGTACAAAGGAAAAGGGGAAAAAGAAGTGTGTGGTAATCATAGGGGCATTTGTCTTCTTAGTATAATAGGAAAAGTGTATGGTAGGATACTTATTCACAGAGTTAGGGAAATAACAGAGGAATTAGTTGGAGAAGAACAGGGATGCTTTAGGAAGGGAAGAGGTTGTGTAGATCAGATATTCATTCTTAGATTTTTAATGGAAAAGTTTCGAGAGAAGGGAAAGAAGTTGTATGAGGCTTTCATGGATTTAGAGAAAGCATATGACAGGGTGGATAGACATGGATTGTGGAAAGTATTAAGAATGGTTTGGAGTAGATGGGAAGTTGTTGAATGCTGTGAAGAGTATGTATGATGGTGCTAAGGCTGCAGTGCGTGTGTATGGTGAACTGAGTCAATTTTTCTCTTTGAAGGTTGGGTTGAAACAGGTATGTGTCATGTCTCCATGGTTGTTCAATCTGTACATGGATTGGGTAATAAAAGAGGTACAAGGTAGGATAGTGAATGTTGGAGTGGCTCTGGTGAAAAAAAGTAGTGTTTGGAAACTACCTGTACTGTTGTTTGCAGATGATACTGTGTTGTTGAGTGAAGACGAAGGAGAGCTGCAAGGCTCGGTGGATGAGTTTGGGAGAGTGTGTAAGAAACGAAATCTAAAGGTGAATGTAGGGAAGAGGAAAGTGATGGTCTTCGAGAGAGGTGAAGTCAGTGAATGTACAGCGAGGTAGGTTGGTGAGGAATTGTAAAATGTGAGTAGGTTTAAGTACTTGGGTAGTGTGATGAGTAAGGATGGAGGTTTGCAGGGTGAAGTGCTTGAGAGGGTACAGCAGGGAAGAAAGGTTGCAGGTTCCTTGATAGCAGTGATAAGAAACAGGGAAGTGAGCAAGGAAGTCAAAAAGTTAATACATGACAGTATTGTTATACCAACTCTAACTTACGGAGGTGAAGGTTGTACGTTGTCGGAAGGACACAAGTCAAAAGTGAGAGCAGCGGAAATGAGTTATTTAAAAGGAGCCTGTGGAGTCACATGTAGAGACAGACTAACAAGTGAGGAAGTGAAGGAGCGTTGTGGTGTGGATGTGGATGTGAATGGAAGCGTTTGGAGGAATACACTGAGGTGGTTTGGCCACGTGGAAAGGATGGAGGGTGAAAGACTGACGAAGAGAATGTATGTGAGTGAGGTGGAGGGGGGGAGGGGGAGGAAGAGGCCGAGGACGAGATGGAGGGATGGGGTGGCGAGGTATATGAGAGAGGGGGGTGTGAGTTGGAAGCAGGGCAGTGAAATGGTGGGGGACAGGGTGACGTGGAGGCGATTTGTTTGTGGCCACCCCGAACGGGATTGAGGTGTCAGGCAAAATATATATATATATATATATATATATATATATATATATATATATAGTCTTTGTCTCTCTCTCTCTCTCTCTCTCTCTCTCTCTCTATATATATATATATATATCAGGTACTGCAATTGTCTGATATAGTCAGCAGACTTGATAAAAAGAAGTAACCAGATCTATCTCTCTTCCTCTCTGTCTCTCTCTCTCTCTCACTCTCTCTCTCTCTCTCTCTGTATCTATATATATATATATATATATATATATATATATATATATATATATATATATCAGGTACTGCAATTGTCTGATATAGTCAGCAGACTTGATAAAAAGAAGTAACCAGATCTTTATTGAAACTATAAAAGTAAAGAACGTAAAAACGACCCTCCTTCCTGTATAAAAGCTCAAAAAGAAATTTCTTTTTTTCTTTTCTTTCTTTTAATAAATGGCTATCGGCCATAATGTGGCCATTAACCTAAATAGTCTATTTTACACAGAGATATATACAAAGTACACAGTGTAGTACACAGAGATAGATAGATGTACAGTATACGGAGTCCACCATGCACAAAACAGGGGAGCAGAACACGTGATAATGTCATAGTAAACAATATCTGCTAGACTTGTCGTTTAACTATGCCCCGTGCCAGTGGCGTTTTAAAATGGTCTAAAATAAAATAAACTTCACTGTGACCGCATTTTTCAAGATTCTCAGGTAAAAATTGACAGGCATGCATGGTAACTGTTCCTCTACCATCCCCCAGGCTGTCAAGGCCATACACTCACTCGCTCCCCCCCCCCTCACGCTCGCTCTGCCTCACTCTGCCTGTGTGCCTCACCCAGTGCTGTACATAGTGAAGGAATTTTGTAAATATTTTCTTGTAAGTGCAAGTTGTAAATTTTTCTTGTAAGTGTAAGGACTATAGAGTGGAGTCAGATTGTAAATACCTTCTTGTAAGTACCAGGACTGTACATAATGAAGTCAGGTTCTACCTATCTTCAAATAAGAGTAAGATAATGCATTCACAGTGAGAAAGACACGCAGATTGTGATAAATGCTGAAGTAATAAGTGATTAGAAAAGTGTACTGAACATTGCTATACCTTCCCAGCATAAATACCTGAGTATATCTTACGTAGGAAATGGCTTTCTCTCATGTACGTGGTGAGCGTGAGAGAGCAGCTATACCTGTACACAAGTATGCAGGACTCAATAAAACTCATTTTTGAGCCCCAGTGAGCATTTTAATGGCGAAATTCGTTGTTTCTACACCAAAATATATCATTTTAGCCAAAAAAAAAAGGTCGAAAAATGGCTGGCACTGGGGTGACCCATAGGGCTAAAAATAGCCGGCACGTGGCGAGTTAAGACTGCCTCAAACTATAGTCGAACTTGAGGCAGAATCTGAGTCGTGATCAGAGATGTGAGACTGCACTACTTCAAGGGTGTAAGACAGGATCCTATACACGTCAGGGTCGGTGATAGCCTGTAGGGATCCCCTGCACAGCTCGATGAAGGAGAGCATAGCCATCGGGTAGTCCCCCTTGCTGAACCCCTCTGTGTCAGATCCTAGAGGTGCACAGTCTCGGTAATGTTTTTAACTGTCTCTCCAAAAGGTCGAGGCCAGACTGGGGTAGTGATGAAAAATCGCCCCAGGTAAGTTGCCGGGCTAAGTCTGCCCCACAGGAGAAGAAGGAGCCACGGCAGTAGGCACCACAGGGGTGGCAAATTCATTTGCAGGGGGTGACAAGGGCGCAGCATCTCCAACCTCCACTGGTACATTAGAAAGGGGCCGAGAGGCAGACTGGTAGGACACAGCTCCCCCTGACAACTGGATCCTCGTTGGGGGTGTCGGGGGCTGCAACTGCATTACCCTCGGGACAAAGATGGTGGAGGTAGTGGTGTTCGCTAGCCCAGGACAACAGTGAGAGGCCCTCCTCCCAGGCCTCCTCTGGATCCTGGGTGAGGAGGAAAACTACTCTGGGATTAGTATGACAGGGAGCCCGTTGACCCAGAAGATGGCCGGCAGGGTCCAGGCAAGGACTGCCATATCCCCCCCTGAGAAAACCTTAGCGACCTCCATACACATGGTGACAATGGTGGAGGTAGAGGAGGCAGGAGAGGCAGACTGAAGGTGAGAATGGCACTGACGACGGGGGAAGGCATGAAGAGAATCCTGCACTGCCTGGCCTGCTGGGGCAGTGACAGAGGCAGCTGTCAAAAAGAAATGCCAAGAACCACTCACGAAAGACCCAAAGTAACCTACTTCAACCCCCAACTGAAACAACACTTTTCTGCTCAAACACTAAACTCAAATCCTCCAAACCGAAGCAAACAAACCAAAACAACCTATAGGCTTAAAGAAAGAATCCATTAAGTATTAAATAGACCTGAATTAATGTAGCTAATAAAATCTCTCTCTCTCTCTCTGTATATATATATATATATATATATATATATATATATATATATATATATATATATATATATATATATATATAATGTGCCATGGGACACAAGGGCTTATTGTATGAGTAAATGCAGATAAAAAAGCGATGGTATCTATGGCTGGTGGCTGTACTGTCCAAAGCTGGGAATAACGCCTCTACTATTTGAATAGCGATGGTGGTAACGCCATTACTTTCTTTAGCCAGTAGCGGAACTGAGAGCGCCGCTACTTTTTGGCCATATTCATGCGTTACCGCACTCCTCGCTACTCACGCGACGAATACAGATCTGGAGTCAGTAAGTACATACAGATATGCCGACGGTTTGGTTGTATTTATTAATGACGAAAAATAATACTTTCGCCTATTCTGTCAATTAATTATGTTTGTTCTACATTACATCAGCAATTTATTAATTATTGTTTATTAGTAATGTGCAATAATTAGACAGGAATTTGCTAGTTAGTTATCGATGATTTAAATTAAGTAAAGATAAATAAGGATGTCAGCTAGATGTAGGCAATGCTAACGCACACACACACACACGCACCTCTAACTATCCCCATCTCTAACTCCCGCTTTCTCCCTCACTCTCAGACTAATTCTTACTATTTCATTATTTCGTAACAGTATGTTACTTTCAGTTTAAAGTAATGGAAAAAAACATTGCTATTGTATAAATAGCCTTTCAAAGAAAGCCCTAGTTCATTTTTACTTTCATTTTCGTACATATCTGAAATAGGCATCACTGAAAATATAATAAATCTATATAATATGTATCATTGGTAGGCCACATTTTTTTTTTGTCCTTTATTTACGTATGTTACTTTCAGTTGGTATACTAGGTAACAGTGTAAGAGAACATTTGTTGCATTAAACAGTAAATAGCATTTTCCTGTACCTTCGGCTCTAAGCTTCATTAAAGTGACACCGACATGTATATGATTTTTTTTTTTCTTTTTCAGTAAAATTATATACTGGCATTACTGGTACACAACATAACTACTCAGACTGACTAATAATATCAAAACAATATATAGTGTATTGCTATATCACAGATTTTTGTTAACCTTTACATCGTGTACCTTTTTCTTGTTCAAAGTAGCGGGAGCAGGAGCACCGCTAAATTTCCTATCAAGTAGCAAAACCAGTAACGCCACTACTTCTTCGAGCTAATAACGGGAATGGGAGGGCCGCTACTTTTTATTAGTAGTGTTCCCAGCATTGGTACTGTCAAAGAAGAGAGAGAGTGGCCATGTGCAATTTGCCACAAGGGAGTGGGAAGTAATTCCATCTTTTCCAGTGTTTGTGATAAGTTGTTGCATAAGAGATGTAGTATTAGAGGTAGACTGCGAAATAATGCTGATTTCATGTGTGTGGTGTCTTGGGGAAAGCATGAGGAGATTGTCAGGCGTGAAAGGATTGATCTTGCTGGTGAGTCTCATGAGTGTGTAAGTTTTGTTATTTGCAAAACATGTTATATGATGAAAGTAAGGCTGGAGCTAACTCTGTGGCTAGAGTGAGGAGTGGTTGGAAGTTCAGTGAGCTGTTGTCTCTCTTGACATTGAGAGGGCTCTTCCTCTGTACTAAGGGATCTTTGTATGTGGCATGTGTTAGGACTGTAATGTTGTATGGCAGTGAGACCTGGACAGTAAAGGAAGAGGATATTCGCAAGCTCAAACGTACAGAAAAGACTATGATTAGGTGGATGTGCAGTGCATCCCTGAGTGCGAGGCCTGGGAGGGCTAGGTTTGCGATGCAGAAGTTGAGAGGTAGGCTGGGACTGGAGTGTATTAGTTTTGTGATGAGGAAAGGTAGATTGAGGTGGTTTGGACAGAGAATCGTAATTTTAAACAGAATTTTGTGGGGGCTAGACTAAATGTTTACACCTTTGTACTACAAACATAAAATTAAATCGAAGTGCTTAAGTTTGCACCACCCGATACTTTTCAGTTTGATTCTACCGAAAAGTTGATGTTTAACGAGGCATGCTCGTTCAGAGATGGATTTAGGTGTTTAAATATGAGGCTTCTCTTTCTGCCAATCCGAACTTTAAACCCAAACTGTGACAAAGTTTAATAATTTGGCAATTTTATATTTTTATTGTCTATGAAATATCCTTACCAAGATTGTTCCTACACACCTGTGGTAGGATTCGGTTTGAAATATACCACTCTGCCTTTATTCTTTTGGAAATGAAAAAAATAATCAGAATCTAAATCCAGTACTGTACTTTTATGATTTAGTTTTGTCAGTTTGGATCAAATTTTGAAATATTCGATCAAACACACGTTGAATTTTTTGAATTATCAAAGGAACAATTCCAAGTTTTTCTTCTTTTTTGTTTTCAGTTTCAGCCTTATAAGCCCTTAATCTTAGATGAAGTTTTGACATATTAATGTACAGAAAACACTGGGGAGGGGGGCAATAGCCCCCCTACCCCCCACTACCAGAAATTACGGCCCTATTATGATGTGGAGAAGATGGGAGATGATAATTGAGTGCAGAAATTGAGAAGTGTTAACGTTAGGGATAGGGTTGCAAGGGGTAGACAGAAAAAGACCTGGGACAGGGTCATTGAGTGTGAATTCAGGGACAAGGGACTGAACAGGGAAGCTGCCAGAGATAGAGCAGCATGGAAAGCCACCCTTAGGTGACAAAGACACACGCATGCAAGCATGTTGGAGATTGAAAAAACGAAACAAAACGAAACTATATGTATATAAGCGGATATATTATATATATATATATATATATATATATATATATATATATATATATATATATATATATATATATATATATATATATATATATATACAGCGAATAAAGCATGACAAAAATGTCCGCCTGTTGGTGGAGATACAGAGCTCATCAGCTTCCATCCTGAAGAAATATCGTGTCTAGCCCTCTAAAAGGAATGTTATAAAAGCTCATAATCCACACACACACACACACACACACACATGAGCAACCACCACCTAGGGCTCATGCGTCTTTAAAAGAACAAGATTTTTTTTTTCAGGAGAGAGAGAGAGAGAGAGAGAGAGAGAGTGTGTGTTATTTCGTTACCTCGATACTCAGATCACCGGCCTTATGTAGTATTAACCCGTCACGTCCCGAGGTTTTCCGCACCCCCGACATCCCCCAATCCCGAGGTATTTTCGATTTTTTTTTTTTTTGGCTAAAACCTCCGCTTTTGGTGAGAAACATCGAAAATTCATAGAGAAATCGCTCACCTGAGATTTAAATTACTTGATCCAGGTAGGAGTACCTCCTTACCTGACTGGGTTTTCTAACAGGCTGGCACCAAAGAAAACGAGTTCTATGGGAGGGTAACTATTTCACACAACTCATAAACGGTATTTATTTATTTACTTGGTACGAATTTATATGTCGTATGAGAGTATATTGGTTTTCAAGCAGTAATATAGGCATTATAAGCATTGTTTCACTCACTAACTCATCACCATACCTGAGCTTCTTTTGCCACATTACTTGATCATTATTTCTGCCTGTTTCTTCTTCTAATGCTATGTAAACTTTGTCCTCCACATTGTCATCGATTGGGGAATCATTCTGGCCCTGAATATCTTTACTGGCCAGGTCACTGGTAACAGGTGAATTGCTGAAACAATGGCATGAGGGGGGGAGGGGGGAGGTTATGCGGTGTAAGGCATTGTCCCTGCTTGGCATCTTGTAGAGGAATAGAGGAAGGTGTCCCATGTATACGTATAAAAAATCACGCCCGAAAATTGAAAATTGTGCAAATTAGGAACCTTGCAATTGCATGATGTACCAGTACGTCGCCAGGGCTGGCAAATGCAACGTACCCATACATCGACGGGATGGGGCGGGTTAATGCCTTGCTGTGTAGCTAGCTGCGTATTGTAGTTGTAGAAATGCACTCTAGAACCATTAGGAAATCTGTTGTGGCTAACTCAGAGTTGTACAAGCTCATGACATTGTGACCGGTTCTAACTTATTTGCCCTCTCACAGCCAGTAGCACCCCAGACTCCATACGCACCAGGTTTGAACTACTCTGTTCAGTAAATCATTTATTTTCATCCTGCATTTGCTTTGCCATCTACACCAGAACCCACTCGTAACACCTGTGACACCTATAATATATCCCTACCTTTGATAGCATCATAATTTTCCATTTTCCAGTTTTAGTGTTCTCTTTAGAATTTCTTCAATCATTTGGTTATTGCGAAAGGTTATCTTTAACGTTTTTTTCTTTCCCATGTCGAATTTACGTAATCGTATATATTCGATTATTTTTATGTAGATATCGTCATTTCCATATGACTTTTAAACTAAGCTTTTCACATACTTAAGTTCCTTCTAATCTCTCTCAACTTTTGAAGTGAATTTAAATTCTTTTACCATTTAATCTTTTATCAGCAATTAGTTCTTGTCCACTGTGTCTCTGAGAAGCGTTCCATTCTTACGTAAAACATTTCTTTTACTTTCAGTTCAGTTTTTTCATCCTTAGCGCTCTCCAATTTCCTGTGCAGTTCATTCTCCAGACTCTCAAAATCACCAAAGTTTTTTGTAATTCATTTCAATTTTTCATTAGTTTCAACCATGTCTTCTAATAATACATAATGATTATCTTCAAGTTTTACATGAACAGCCCTCAGCGTCTGCACTTCGTTCCTTACGTCGTCAACAGCTTTTGTATTGAAAATTTCGTCAATACACGTCTCCTTACATTGCTTCTCTTCTTTGTCTTCTAACAATACTTTAATTTCCTTCTGTTCTTTGTTTCTCTCTTTGTTATTAGCGTGCTGTTCCACCCATTAATCTTGGTCATCTCCGTTTGCAGCAAAGAACTGAGTTGATTACGGTGCTTCACATCATCTTCGAGTTTGCTCGTAACTTCTTTTTTTCTGAATTTCTGTTTCATATTTCATTGCTCATTTATTATCTCTTTCTAAAACCATTTCAGGGTTTCAAGTTACTGTTTTTCTTCCTGCCTTGAAGCTTCGAAACCTTCCCTGCTTCGAGTAGCTATTCTCTCTGCTTGCGCAATATTAACCCACAGTCATCGATCAAATTATAAACAACACTCATCATGTAATCTAATCGATGTGGCACAAAATATACGAACTGCTGTACTGTATTCATATCCTTCCACATTCAAATAACTTGAAGTGTGTGTGTGTGTGTGTGTGTGTGTGTGTGTGTGTGTGTGTGTGTGTGTGTGTGTGTGTGAATATTCCTTCACTTGAAATTCATATTACGGTATTTATCTAATATAAGGAAGAAGCATAAAATGTAGGTACAGTGCCTAGAAAAATATCCGAACAACTTTGTGGTAAAAAAACTGAGAAATCAACGATGTGATCTGAAACACGACTGTGACCTTGTGACACTTGTTGGTAGCCCTGAAGATCCCAGTTGCCAAGTGACATGTTTGTGTTATGTGTTATCACAAGCATTTCCTACAGCTGTGGCAGTACTATATACAGTATGCAGTAATACTTATGTGTTATTATTATAGAGAAAAACTTATGATTTCACAACTACAGTATCAACCCCCAAGTGAGGATACTTTTTTTTAGACAGTACAGTACAAATTACGCTCACAGAGAGAGAGAGAGAGAGAGAGAGAGAGAGAGAGAGACAGACAGACAGACAGACAGAGATTGCATACATGATAGTAGGAACATTGGTCTCATGTATCAGTCATGTTGGGAGGCAGAGGTTGAGGTCGAGGTGAGGATTAGGGTCATATGCTGTGAAAAAAAAAAAAAAAAATGGAAACCCTTAGGCACACTCCACGCTGACTAGTACAGTATTTATAAACCAGTTGCGCAATCCACATTTGTGAGAT
Organism: Coenobita brevimanus; assembly: GCF_032717465.1. NCBI lineage: Eukaryota > Metazoa > Arthropoda > Malacostraca > Decapoda > Coenobitidae > Coenobita > Coenobita brevimanus. The sequence continues at coordinate 21,980,310 of NC_136974.1, read as the reverse complement.
GTCACTACTTTGCTCTTTAAAAATCAAAATTACTGGGGAAAAATGTGAGGTGCCAGAACTGTCTTCACAGTCATTTTTAAATAAACAGTAGTATTCTGATTACTAGGTATAATTCATGAAATGTCTTTTCGAATGTTGTGGATTTACGGATAATGACACAGTTCTCCCACCCGCTTCCCTAGGGGAGATTATAAATCCATACATTTTGGTGTATAACCATTTGATATAGTTGAAGAATTCCAAATAGTCTTCCTGATTTAAGAACGGCATTATACAGTACAATATACGGAGGCTCTCCCTCTGTGCTAAGGGATCTTAGTATACGACATTTGTTAGGACTGATTGCTGTATGGTACTGAGACCTGAGCAGTAACGGAAAAGGATATTCCCAGGTTCAAACATAAAGAAATGACAATGATTAGGTCGATGTGCAGTGTGTCCCTGAGTGCAAGGCCTGGGGAGGTTAGGTTTAAGATGAAGTTGAGAGGTAAGATGGGACTAGAGTGTACTGGTGTTATGATGAGGAGAGGT
>NC_136974.1:21857279-21974779 GCF_032717465.1 Coenobita brevimanus | reverse complement strand
ATATATATAGTAGGGAACCCCCGGGTAGGGACCTATGAGCTTAGCGACTATGAGCCGATAGGCGGAGGGCGGTACGCTTAGTGCCCTCCCAGTGCAATGCCTCGCGCGCACCCCTGGGATCCAGTGGGATATATATGCTACTAAAGTCCCATATCAAGAGGTCGAAATACATTTCCAGTCTGTTCAAACACTACCTATGGTTTCGATTAGCAATTTCAGAAATTCTAAGATTTTTGTTTTTGTTCTGTGGATACTGGGAATATGATGTGGTATATGCAGATGAGACAGCTTGTACAGTTTTCACTGATCATGATGTACTCTAACCTTATTAGGGATGAACAAGTTTGTGTGTATGTATTAGGGATGAGGTTAAAATGACAATAAACCAGAGAGAAGGTACGAGAAGGCGAGAGCTACCAAAATGCACAGTGAAATAGGCCAGATTTCTTTTCACACAACAAGTCCTAGAATAATGGCTCAAGCTCGCACAATTAACGAGCTACGCATATTTGCTTGTGTGGCAATTTTTTTTTTAATTGCCGCGCATTACATAAATAAAATCAAGCCGTCGACTGTCATATCAATAAAGAGTTGCTAAATCCCTGTCATACGCTACTGTGCACATGCTTCATCATGCCAACGCAATCCCGTTGCAATTCCCTAACCTTATGATCTTCCACGACTAATATCTACACGCTTTATTTAATATGTTCATCAATTTTTTTCTTTAATCCTACGAAGACGGAACCAAAAGCCACGAGCCCGCAATAACTGTTCCTTCCAAGAGAAAAACAAAATACAAGAGAGAGCCAAATTCAAGATGCGATCATTTCGAGATGATGGACACACTGCGTTTGAAAGACTGGAGATCGTAGGAAGCAGGGAATACAGACAGAGGGAGACAATTCCAGAGTTGACCTGTTGCATAAATGAAGGATTGGGAGTAACGGTTAACTCTTGCATTAGAGAGTTGCACAGAAAAGGGATGAGAGTTTGCCGCTAGACGGGTGCTACGCGCCCGTCATAGAGGTGGAGGAATGCAAGCAGACAGTTCAGAGGAGCAGTGACCATTGAAGTAGCGATAGAAAACAGATAAAGATGCAACAGTGCGACGAAGAGACAGAGGTTGAAGGGAGCCAATAAGAGGAGGAGAGTTAATGAGACGAAAAGCCTTTGACTCGACCCTATTGAGAAGAGCTGTATGTGGGGAACCTCCCCACACATGAGAGTTGTACTCCACACAGGGACGGAGAAAACCCATGAATAGAGCCAATAATTGTGCAGGGGTAGAGAAGGAACAGAGTCGGCTTAGCACAACTAATCTCTTGGAAGCAGATTTTACATGAGATGTAATAAGATCTTTCTAAGATAAGTCCCGAGTGAATGAAACTCCAAGCATGTTCAAGGAAGATGCAGGATTAAGCTGAATAGTATTATACATTAATGGGAACACCCGTGGAAAATTTTGTCGGGTTGTTAGGTGTAAGAACTGAGTTTTTGATGCATTAAAAACAAGATTATTTTTACCCCAGTCAGAGATACGAGCCAAGTCAGACATTAGGTTTGCCGTAGCCTCATCCCGTGTTTGTTGAAGTAACTGTTGAGATGGAAGTTGCGGGAACCGAATGGAAAGGTGAAGAGTGGAGTCATCAGCGGACGAGTGGATAGGGTTAGATGTACAGCTCAGAAGGTCACTGATGAATAAAAGGAAGAGAATTAGTGATAGGACAGAGCCCTGAGGAAAACTACTGTTGATAGATCTAGGAGAAGAACGATGGCCGTCTACAACAGTGGCTATAGAACGACCAGAAAGGAAGCTATAGATGAAGGCACAGATAGAAGGATAGAAAACGTAAGAGGACAGTTTGGAAATTAATGATTTATGCCAGACTCGATCGAAAGCCTTTGAGATGTCAAGTGCAATGGCAAAGCTTTCGCCAGAGTCACGAGAAGAGGATGACCAGGTATCTGAAAGGTAGGGAGAAGATCGCCAGTGGATCATCCCTGACGGAACCCGTACTGACGATCAGAAAGAAGGTTGTGATAGGAAAGATGCTTTAAAATTTTTCGATTAAGAATTGACTTGAAAACTTTTGAGATACAGAATGTTAACCCATTGGGCTATTTTTAGCCCTATGGGTCACCCCAGTGACGGCCATTTTTCGACCTTTTTTTGGGCTAAAATGATAGATTTTTATGTGGAAATAACGAATTTCGCCATTAAAATGCTCATCGAGGCTCGGAAATGAGTTTTATTGAGTCTTGCATTCTCGTGTATAGGTATAGCCGCTCTCTCATGCTCACCACGTGCGTGAGAGAAAGCCGTTTCGTCTGTAAGGTATACTCAGGTATTTATGCTGGGAAGGTTTAGCAATGTTCAGTACACTTTTCTGATTACTTATTACTTCAGCATCTATCACAATTTGCATGTCTTTCTCACTGTGAATGCATTATCTTACACTTACTTGAAGATGGGTAGAACCTGACTTCATTTCACACAGTCCTGGGACTTACAAGAAGGTATTTACAACGTGACTTCGCTATATAGTCCTTACACTTACAAGAAAATATTTACAACTTACACTTACATGAAAATAATAACAAAATGCCTTCACTATGTACAGCACTGGGTGAGGCACACAGGCAGAGTGAGGCAGAGTGAGCGTGAGGGGGGGAGCAGGTGAGTATATGACCTTGACAGCCTGGGGGATGGTAGATGAACAGTTACCTTACATGCCTGCCGATTTTTACCCACGAATCTTGAAAAATGCGGTCACAGTGAAGTTTCTTATTTTAAACCGTTTTATAACAGCACCGGCACTGGCCGCGGAATTATGTCAGACCGTTTTATAACAGCACTGGCACGTGGCGGGTTAAAGCAATTGGACGATAGTTAGAAGGGTGGGAATTGTCACCCTTCTTTGGGACTGCTGAATGACAGCAAACTTCCAGCAAGAAGGAAAGGTACAAGTTGATAGACAAAGGCGAAAGAGTTTGCCTAGGCAGGGTGTAAGCACAGAAGCACAGTTCTTGAGAACAACAGGAGGGACTCCACCAGGCCCATATGCCTTGTTAGTATTGAAGCCTGTGATGGCAGAAAATACATCAGCTGAAGAAATTTTAATGTCAGCCATGAGGAAGTCAGAGGGGGGGAAGTGATGGAGGAACAGCACCAGAATCATTTAAGGTGGAATTGGAGGAGAAAGTCTGAGTGAAGAGATCTGCTTTATCAGTAGAAAACATAGCTACAGAACCATCAGAGTAGAAATGAGGAGGGAAGGATGATGAGGTAAAGTTGTTAGAAAGGTTTTTGGCAAGGTGCCAGAAGAAGCAGGAAGAATTTGAGTTGAAGAGTTGAGAGCATTTGGTACGGATGAAATTATTTTTCGCAGAGTGAAAAACAGACTTAGCACAATTCCGGGTAGAAACGTAAAAATGATGTGATTCAGGGGTGGGTTGGCTCCGGTACTTTTTATAGGCCCTCTCTTTGTTGCAGACAGCATTAAACAAGTGTGATTAAACCAAGGCTTTCTTGCATTAGTCAAAGAAAATGAGGAAGGATATGTGCAAGGCACACTCAGATGGCTCCCGGGCATGGAAGCAATAATCATTCCAGGGAAAATCAAAGAAGTACTGATTGAGGGTCTCCCAATCCTCAGCTCCAAAGTGCCACAGATGACGTTTTGGAGGGTCCACAGGCTGTACTGGAGCGACAGGAGAGGTTAAGGTGATAAGGCTGTGATCGAAGGAGACCAACGGAGAGAAAAGATTATCAGTGTAAGCAGGAGGATTACTTGTAAGGAAGAGGTCAAGTATGTTGGAGCTCTCTCCAAGGCGGTCAGGGATACGGGTAGGGTGCTTTACAAGCTGCTCTAAGTCATTAAGGATGGAAAAGATGTAGGCATGTTCAATAGGTGGATCAGTGAATGAAGGGGAGAGCCAAAGGTTTGGTGGTGAAGATTGAAATCTCCTAGAATGTTGACATAATTGTATCTCCTCTCATTTTTAAACTTTCGTGAAGCCGTTCCGCACCTTATCTACATCCATTCTCTATTTATCCATGATATCCTCAAGGCATACACTCTTACCTATATCCCGTAATAAAGACTTCTTTCAAACATTTTTCAGTTATTATAATTTTCACTTTATGCACTCCATTTGCATTCCTCAACAGTTCTTTTTCTATTGGTCTAACTCTTGAATTTTTCTCTCTCGTACCATACCAGTGTCTGATACCCCTACGTTAATGTGAGCTCTAATACGTATTCACGACAGTCTATAACCATATATGACTCAAATTCAACTGTCTTTTCATATCTGTACAACAACAAACGTTTGACGATAAAGAGACAATATACTTTAATCTTATTATAATATGTGTTCCTAATATGTTTTAAAAGTTAGTCTTTGTTCTAGCACTATTCACACAACAAATCCCCTTTTATTTTTCGACAATATGCCCCCCTGTGCGTCTGTGCACATAACTGAAAGGAAGTGGAAATGAGGTGAAAGGAAATGGTCGGTTCGTTGGAAGGTAAACAGATGGGAGGGAGAAAGCAAGGAAGAAGGGAGGATGAGAGATGGAGGATGAAAGAAGAATGAAAATATTGAAAAGAAAGTAGGAGGAAGGGAGGTAGAGTGGAAGGAAGGAAAAAAGAGGAAGGAAGAGAGCAGTAGTAATGACAAAGGAAATGAGGAAGTAAAAGGTAAGTTTTGAGAAAGGGAGGGACAGGTGTAAGGAGGGAACGGGGGTGGGTAAAACGGAATACAGTAAAGAGGGAAGTCTCGGAGGAAGAGAGGTTAGAAAAGAGACGGAGGGAGAAGGTTGATGACGAAAGCGAGAGGAGGAGGCGAGAGGAGGCTGATAAATGGAGGAAGGAAGGTAGGAAGGATAAGAGAGAAAGAGAATAAGGAAGTAAAGATTGAAATGAATGTTGGAGAGTAGTCAAGACGGGAAGGAATTACAGTATAAGGAAAAAGTAGGGAAGAAGAAAAGAATGTAGGAAGGTGGGAAAGGCGAGAAGGATGGAGGAAGAGGGCGATAAAGAGGAGAAACGGAAGAAGAGCGTAAGAGCTGCTGCTTGACAGACGGGGGAAAGGAGCAAGGAAATGGCAAAGGAAGGAAAGTAACAAGAAAGCGAGGGAGGGAGGGGAAACTGCAGAGTGGAATGAGAGAACAGAGGGAGAGTGGGAGTGAGCGTGGAAAGGAAGGGGAAGAGTCCCAAGAGGGAGGAAGGGAGCAGGAAAGGAAGGATAACGTAGGGGGCCCGGAGAGAAACAGTAGATTTTGGGGGGAGTGAGGGGTGAGCAAGAGGGAATAATGAGTGGAGGGAAAAGTAGGGAGGAAGGGAAAACGGCAAAGATGTGTCAAGCAGGGTGGGACGAGGTGGTGGGAATTAGAGCGGTTTGGGTACGTGTAGGAGAGTAGGCGATGAGAGAGGGAAGGAGAGAAAGAGAGGAGAGGAGTAGGAAAGGAAGGAGAGAAGGAACAAAAGGAGGTAAAAAGAGGAAAGAGTGGTGTAGAATGTATTGGGGAAGGGAGAAAATGAAGGAGGAGAAAGAAATAGAAGGAAGAGGTGGAGAGAGGCGGGAAGGAACGAGAGGGCAGAGGGAAGGAGAGATGGGGAGGAAAGAGTTAGGAGAGAAGAGGGGATGAGAAAGATAGGAAAGAGAGGTGAAGATGTTGAAAGTAAGTAGGAAACGAAATAAAACAGATGAAAATGGGAAGGAGTGCGTAATAGATTATGTAGAAAGAAAGGAGGGAATGAGTGAAGGAGGGAATGTTTGTTGATGTTGCTCAACTTCGGGTCGTCAGTTCGGGGATAACCTTCGACCACCGGTATGCGACCGCCTATATGTGGAGTTGTCCTGGACCGTTGATGTTGTGTGTGCGTCTTAGTTTGGCATGTGGAGTGTAGTGCTTCATTATTTGTGTTATACTGTGTGAACCTGTTCTGCAAGCTAGGCACACGTCATCAGTCAGTCAACTCAACCCAAATCTAAGCTGATAACTAAGGAGGGCTAGGTAATTTCCTGCTCTAAGTCTAGTTAGGTGAACTCAATCATCTCTTTTTATGGACACCTCTGATGGGTGGATGTCAGGAGGAGGGAGAGGGGGCTTATATTATGTTGTGATTGAGGTGATGTATTGTCCAGGGTATGAAATGAGTGCGTATGCTTTTCTTCACTGGTGTTGGAATGCTTGGTGTGATTTTATTGTAGACGGTTTGATAATGTTTGTGGTGATTGGCTTTACGTTCCTAGATTTGCTGTGTGTTTGTTAAGTAATGACAAGGGCGCTGTGTATTGGTACAAGCTGCTGCAAAGAATTGTGTGCCCATCATATCAAGGTCGTGTCTGACACAGAGAACAGGTTCGGAATGCAAGTGAGCTGTGAGAGTGGTTTTTGCCCAGCCAGTGGTGATGCATGGGTCGTTGTTCTTTATGATTTGTAAGGTATTGTAGTGGGTATTGGTATATGCCAGAAAGGTATAAGACATCACTGATCTAAGACATTGTTTGCAGGGTATGGAGAGTTTCTTTTGGTTGCCTAAAGTCTCGCCCTGTAGTTGCTCTGTGTACACTGAGAATGGGGGTGCATCGCCTCTTAATTTCTAGTACATGGTTCCGGAAGGTGCCATTGGTCACTCCAAGGATCTTAGTGAAAGGTGGCATATGTATGTTGCTAGGTGTAATGTGGGAGGAACAGCTGTTTTCATGTTTACTGTTGGTTGTAAGTGTGGTGGTGGATTTGGTTGGTGGGATCGTCAGCCTGTTGTTCTCAATCGAAATCTTCAGCATGTTAAGGTAGTCCTGTTGCAATGTGCTTACTGTGTCTACAGTGTGCTTTGTGATTGTCCGGTGATGTCATCTTCATATGTGGAGTGTAGGCATATCATGCATGCATAGGCTGAAGAGTGTGGGTAAGCGAAGGGACGCCTGCAAAACTCCGCTAGGGAAATTTCGTTTTTCGTGATGACTTAACCTGGGATGTAACATGGTAACATGTTCTTGTCTACCAGACAAACAATTGACAAGCCAGCATTTGGAGTTGTTTTTCATATTTGTGTTGTATATTTTGGTGATTAGTCTAAGTCAGGAGAGAGCATAGAACACTTTACTAATATCTACTGTATTGTTGTGAGAAGTTGATGCCGTCAGATGCTTATTGTACAAGATTAGTAAGTAAGGCGTTTGTTGAATGCAGCGCTCTGAATCCGTGTTGTGAAGAGTGGCTTTGTTAAGAATGAGGCGATAACTTATTTGGATGGTGTACAAATTAGTGTTGTGTCTATACGAGGAAGTGTTAGGTCTTTACTTGATATAAGTATAGTGATGACTGTTCCATGTTTCCAAAAACTAGGAGTGCTACAGTGTGCCTATGAATGCTAACTGATGTTTGTGAGGGCCATGATGCCTTGTGGTCCACATTGTCTCAGGTGCAGGTTGCTGATGCCATCTGGCCCTGTGCTTGTAGAGTTCTTTTTTTCCTTGACAATGTTTCGCGTCTGTTCTGAGTTAAGCGGAATGCCTTGTGATCCAGTGGAAAGAATTGCATATGTTGAGTTTTTTTTTTTTTTATCCTGCTCCGTGTGTGTTACGTTTGCTTATTGATTTACGAGAATGTTTTCCTGTTCTTTAGAGGAAGACATGTGTTTGCTGTTGGAGGCCATGGCGGCGTGGGTCTCGGAAGTGCATCTTTATGATTATGTGATACTGTTAAGTATTTAGCAGAGCCGAGAAGGGTCTGCAGAGTGTCTAAGTGCTGTTACAAAGAATCAAGTTTTTCATTTTTTTACACCAATATTGTTGCTGATTTCTCTGTTTAGTTCTTGGGGTCTTGTAATGGTGTCTTGTGTGTGTGAGAGAGGTGAATTGTGCATAAGTCTGTCGTGTTGTCTTATGAGGCAGGCAATCTCCTGTGAAAAGTTTTGGTTGTAGTGTCTTCTGTTCCATCGTGGAATGTGGCTTTTGTCTACACTGAATATGATGTTGAACTTTGTAATGTGTCTGTAAATGCTAGTGACGGGTGTATCGTTTAGCGTGCTGAATTGTTGTTCTGTTTCTTTAGTGAATTATGTCCAGTCTGTTTTCTCGTAGTCTGTGTATATGGGAGCATGATTTCTCTGTCTAGACCAAGGGTTCTTAACCTGGGGTCCATGGACCCCTAGGGGGTCCATGGATGGGATACAGGGGGTCCGTGAGGGTCAGAATAATTGAGAACAATTTAGCGAGATTGTGTGATGCCGTTGGGCATCATTAACTTTAAAAAAACAACAACAACAAACAAACAAACTCGAAATCTTGAAGAATTCTGGTGTTCGTTGACACAAGTCTACCCTCGTCTGGCAAAGCGAGCTATGGGTGCTCTGATTCCATTTGCAGCTACATACCTTTGTGAGTCAGGGATTTCAGTGCTTGTTTCTATCAAAATGAAAAGTCGAAATCAACTGGATGTCAACGATGACATGCGTGTTGCCTTGTCAAAGACCACTCCACAATTTCATCTTATTCAAGCCAAACAGCAACAACAACTCTGAAATGAACTTTTGAGCAGACTTAAAGTTTTGTTTTGTTTAATTTGCTCAAGTTGGATGTATTTCATTTTTTCGAGTGGCCATTAGTCTTTGCATGAAAAAGAGTGAGAAACATAATTCTTTGTAAAGTCTGTTTTATATTTTGTGATACACTGCGTGATGTAGTTTTCAATAAAATAATGTATATTCATTGCATGCAAAATGCTGCGTTTGTGCTTATGTGCATTTTTGTAGGGAAGGGGTTCATAGCGTTCACCAGATTCTCGAAGGGGTCCGAGACTCAAAAAAGGTTAAGAACCACCGGTCTAGACTGTGTTTTTATACAAGTAGAGGTATTGATGGAGAGATGATCTGTGGTGAGTTTGGGTTCCTTTGCAATGGCGGTGTTGAATGCAAGTGTTGCTGAACAGTATGTTGTGTCTGGGGAGGTGGGGGTGCGGTTTGCCTGTTATGAGATGAGTGTATTGTTTGGTGTTACCAAAAGGTAAAGAGACTGAGCGAAAAAGAAAAGAATAAATAAAGGAGAATGCAAGTAGAGAGAAGGCACAGCAGTTACCAAGAGAGAGAATCACAAACATGGATAGGAAAAACAAAAGACTTAGCTACACCAATATAGCCTTCGTAATAAACCTGGGAAAACTTAAGAAAATATAATTATGTATGTTATATAGCCTCAATATATTTTACTAACTTACGAACTGCAGCTTTGGCACCCTTATACATACTCTTCACAGCATTCAACAACTTCCCAGCTACTCCATATATTCTTAATACTTTCCACAATCCTTGTCTATCCACCCTGTCATATGCTTTCTCTAAATCCATGAAGGCTGCATACAACTTCTTTCCCTTCTTTAGAAACTTTTCCACCAAGGATCTAAGAATGAATAATTGATCTACACAACATCTTCCCTGCCTAAAACCTCCCTGTTCTTCTCCAACTAATTCCTCTGTTATTTCCCCAACTCTGTCAGTAAGTATCCTACCATATACTTTTCCTGTTACACTAAGAAGGCAAATGCCCCTATGATTACGACACACTTCTTTTTCCCTTTTTGCTTTGAACAGGGGAACAATTATACCTGACTTCCAATCCTCCGGGACTCTACCTTCCTCCCAGGCCAATCTGCATATCTTCCACATCCATTCAACTATTCTCTCCCTCATGCTTCAGCATTTCACCACACACTCCATCATTTCCTGGGGCTTTCTCCATTTTAACTTTCTTAATTGCTTCCACAACTTCCATCCTACTGATATCTTCCTCTCTTCTCACATCCCTCCTTCTCCCAGCCATTCCCCAGCCACTTATATTTGCATTACTTTCATTCCCTATGTTCAACAATTCACTGAAGTGTTCTCTCCATCTGCTCACATTTTATCCCTTCTCCACTAGCAACCTACCATTTTTATCTTTCACTCCCCAACTAATGACTTTACTATGGTTAAATATTCTTCTAATTTACCTTCTAATATCGTAGTCTCTGACTGTAAGAGATCTTTATCATCGGTCTTTACTATTGCCGCTTCTAAATTTATATAACCCTCATACTTAGTCCATCGGTCTTTCAATATATTTGGGAGACTATTTAATTTCTCCCTGGACAAAGGTATTTCGTCTAACGATTGTTTGCAATCATTTAAGGGTCTTGTTACCCATCCTGCCTTACTACTAGAAGATCTCTGCAACAAAGAAACAGACATGTTGACTGATTTCTATTTTAATAATTTAACCATTAATTTCAACCACAAATTTACCCCAGCTTAGTAATTATCTAATTATTTTAAATTTTGAAGAGTGTAGGGATTAGGTCCGCAATATCAAGCCTATCTCCCTGGGTTGTTAAACCTCTAGGGTTATGTTTTATCCCGACACTCAGTTTCCAAAATACTCATTTTCCGGCACAGTTAATTATTTTTTTTCAATTTTGAGCCTTGTAGGGATTAGGTTCGTAATATCAAACCTATCCCCTTGGGTTGTTAAACCTCTGTGGTTATATCTTATCCCAACACTCAGTTTCCACATCTTCGTGAATATCATTTCCTCTCAGGAAAAGGATAGTGTGGTTATTCTCCCAATCTAATACGGCATTCAGCCTTTCATTGTCAGAGAAGGAACTTGCCCTTCCACTCGGAGCTCGGTATATACGTATTTCCACGTCATCCACTTCAACCGAACGTGGTAGTAGGCTATGCCCAACAAAAGCAACTTTAAACAAATTCAGTGTTTCGGCACACATCTGCTCTCCTCACTCGGGGTACCAAAGGTGTAAGAAATTTTCTAATAAACAAGTCATAGGTTCTCTCTTGTAGGACACCACAAAATGTAAGTAAACTACTTTATTTCATGTCGGTATCCTCACTTGGCACCAGAAATGTATACTTAAGTAAATTCACATAAGTCTCTTAGGTTAAGTGTACCGAAACTGATACCTTAACTCACCTAATTATTACTCTCCTATCTCCTAGCTCATCCCCCACTGAATTGGCCAATCCGTAAAGATTACTTAGCTATAAAGAGTCGGACAGCAGATGACGACGAGCCTGACTTTTAGGCCGGTTGCTTGGGCATCCAAGCATCCTTGAGGTGTGTATTTACAACGTGCTTCTTTCTCCCTCATAAGATTTGAAGGTGCAAACTATTAATTAATCACAATACTAAATACTTTTAAATTGCATCATGATATATACAAGGAGAATCTAACTAATTAATCTTAGTTTTAATTAAACTAAAACCAAACCAAATATTCCCTTTATCTGTGTAAATATATTAAACCCACATCTGCTTTTCATGTGAGGCTTTCCATCCTCAAAACACGTCAGCTAAGCACAGACGCAGTTTAGGTCAATGGAATTTTCCAAATAATTACACGTATTTACAAGATAGTTGTCCATGAGGGTTAGAAGCGGTAGCATTTAATATCTTAATAATAAGATTTATTGAAGAGGACGTAATTTCTGGGTTATAAAAACCGCTTGAACAGATATTAACAATCTCAGGTTTTCCTCTGCTCTCCCTACCACGGACGATTATGTTATAAGCAGAGAGTGCAACTGCTCTGGGGGAAAATATTTCCCACAAAGCATTACAATTGGATGGAAAGCTTTCGGTAAACACAGAGATATTATGTAAAGTAGCTTGCCAATTTGTATGTAATGAAAAGTATATAATGAATGCATAATTCCAGCTATGAGATATGGTTGTGAGACCTGGAAAATGACAAAATCGATGGAAAATAAGTTAACCTCTTCTCAGAGAGCGATGAAAAGGTCATTCTTGGGAGTACATTAAGAGACAGGAAAAGTTAAACTTGGGTGAGAGAGCAGACTAAAGTCAAAGATATTATAGAAGTTTAAAAGAACAGAAATGAAGGTGGGCAGGCAATGTAGCAAGAATAAGGGATAACCAATGGAGCAAAAGTCTGACTGACTGGACACCAAGATTGTTAGCGTAGCAGAAAAAGGCAAGAGAGAAGGTGGAGAGATGAAAAAGAGAAATTTGCAAGGAAAACGTGGCAAAGATTGGTTCAGTCAGAGAAATCATTGAGGAGGTTGGGGGAGGCCTTTCTTCAGGAGTGGACTTGTACTGGCTGATGATGATGATCATGATCATGACGATATATATATATATATATATATATATATATATATATATATATATATATATATATATATATATATACAGTATATATATACAGTATATATATCATTCATCATCATCATCATCCGGACCTCCTTTCCCACCAAAGGAGAGGGTGAGGAGTAGCAATGTCCAGACAGTACAAACTTGCCCAGTCCAAATAGGCCACACTTCCATTCACTCAACATTCAAGCACCCGGAATCCTGGCTCTACAGGATAAGCCAAAAACGTTCACCACATTCTGCAGCTTCACACAGATGTATCCGATTGAGTCAATCCGGACGCTGCCATGCTCACAAAGGGTGCCAAAATCCCTGATCGTGCACTTCTCCTCACAACATTCATCCAGCCAGCTCGATCTCTTGTCAGTTCCCTAGCCTCACCGACTTCCAAACCTCTCTTCCTCAAACCCTCATCCACCATATCTCTCCACCTTCTCCTTGGCCTACCTCGCCTCCTCCCTCCTTCAGATTCGCTCAGGTATACCTTTTTCATCACTCTATTATTACCCATTCTTTCCACATGACCATACCATCTCAGGACACCCTCTTCAATTCTGGTGTCCACCGACTTCCTCACTCCACACCTTTCACCAATCACATTATTTCGTATCCTATCCACCCTCTGTACTCCACATACATTCCTCAGCAGTCCCATCTCCACTGCTCTTACTCTTGACGATTCATTTTCATGCCACACCATTGTCTCACACCCATATGTTAAAGTTGGAACTAACACTCCCTCATGTCAGCTTCGTGCACCTGCAACACTCAAGCCTTTGTTTCTTATCAAGGCCTTCATTGTACCAGCTACTTTTCTCACTTGTGTCACTCTACTTTCAACTTCTTTTGGACATTTTCCTCTCTTTTCTATCACTGTACCCCAGTATTTGAACTCTCTCACCAATTCCAGTCTCTCTCCATTCACTGTGACATCATACTGGGAGTCACCTCCTCTCTCAGTAACCATCACTTTACTCTTCGTTACATTTTTACTCTCAAGGCACGACACTACAGATATCAGCAGAACTCTGCACTAGCCTATCATATATATATATATATATATATATATATATATATATATATATATATATATATATATATATATATATATATATATATATATATATATATATATATATATATATATATATATATATATATATATATATATATATATATATATATATATATATATATAATGCACCTGGTAATATGGCAGATCAAATGAAGGATGCGGCAACAAGGATCAGGAATGTCTACCTTCAAGCTATCTACATTCACTGTACGAGTCATCAGTTCAAACATGTGTCTCACGAAAGCTTGCTCAGTTCAGGTATGTTAAAAAATAATAGAAAATAATCTAAAGGAGTCGGAATTTGTCTTTAGCTTGGAAATGCAAGTTATGCTGACAAACAAAAATTAATTGCATAAGGTGCACTTTACTATTTTTTTTTTTCCATAGTGGTACTCAGCTGAGTATTTAAATTTAAATTTGCCTTAAGATTCAGATAACAGACCAAGGGAAAAAAAATTACTACTAAGGGTTAGCCTTTAACTTTGTCAAAAATTATCATACTTATCGGGAAACAAACATAGAAAACATAAATAGAAAATTATTGTACATATCTGTAACATTCTTATTGTTAATCCATTTATAACTATATTTGTAACTATTTTATAACTACTTTTGTTGTGATTTTCTTCGTTTTCAGATTAAGGGAAACATGATAGGAACAGTGACAGAACTTTCAAATGTCTTCAGTTTCTCCCCGAAACATCAACATGTATTACAGAGGATGAAAGAGGAGATATTCCCAGATTCCAGCAAATTCATGCTGAAGAATTTATGCAAAACCAGATGGGTCGAACGGCTTGACGCCTGGATACAGCACAAGCACTGCTCGAGCCAGCAGTGGACTTGTTCAAGACCAGGATCATTAACCCAAATTTGAAGGGAACTTGGAAAAAAATTAACACTGATTTTTTTTTTTTTTTTTTTGAAAGCAACTTGGAAACATGCTAAGCCGCAAACCACAAACATTCTAAACAACCAACATGAGCTAGCCGTGTGGGACGAAAATCCAAGATGGCCGCCAACAGCATGAGACATATACCTTTGGAACCACAAGTCACAGATGGTCATGTAATCCCTCATTTTAAGGGTTTTTGGGTATAAGAAACCATTTTTACCATAATTTCAATGTTTTATTCAAGTATGTTCAAGATATGATTGTGGTAATATACTATTTTAAACAAAATGATAAATTCAACACATTTAAAGTCAACAACCTGCACTAAGTTTTGCCAGCAGCAGTTATTGAACTACTACTAAATAGAACATTTTTTAAAGTATCATAACAAGTTATGGTAACAATTATACCATGGGGGCTCAGTATCTCCTCCATCTGGTGGGTGGTGGGGATGAATTAGCACAAGATTGGCCAATACACGAGGAACACAAAGGTGTACAGTAGAGTCCTGCTTTACGACATTTGCATCTCTTGCCACACATTTGTTTACATCCACTTGACACAATGAGAAGAACATGCTTTGTTGCTGCTGGCCTGTCAGTCAAAACGGGATTGAGCATTCCACCTGGATGCTCCCAACCCCAGTCAGTAGGATTTAGATCCTCAACATTGCCCAACCACTGCTGAACTGCAAAGTAAACTCGACATGAGTGGTACTTTGCAGCTGAGGATGTGGGGAGTAGGCTCTGAAATTGGAATCTGTTGGATACTTTGCTCATCCTCTGCATGTACTGTACATATCTCACCTTATCAAGTGTTGCAAATATCAGATTGGCATTATACTGTATAACTTCAGTAAAAATATTTTCCCCAATCTGGCTACCTCTTCATGGCTGGCATCGCTCTTCTTAAACACATCCAACGTCCTCCAGTCTTCTGTTTGCAAGACTGTCATGGCCTTCTTTTTGCCAGTGCTATATAAGGCAAAGACAATGTTACATCTGGTGATAGCCTGTGCTATCAATATGTTTTCTTGGGTGTGTGGATGCATTGCCTGCTGGATGCTGTGTATGCTATAAACATACTCTCTTTGCATACTGCATGCACAGTAAATACTGTCTGTTGTGGCCCTGTCAACCAACATGACAAGCAGATCTATATCCTTTGCACGAGTACAACAGGTCGTGCAATATTCCCAGCAATTGCCATTGCTGTGCTACTTTTTAAGTAGTCAGCATCAGCCTGACTTTGACGGCAGGCAACACCTTCAGATATTAGCCGGTCTTCGTCAGTGACTTGTTTTTACGATTGGCTAAACTGGAGCATTGATTGCCTGTGACTGTGTTGAAATGGAACACTATGTCTGCCACCATTTGGATCAGTGCAGCAGTTCTGGTCAGCTACTATGGTTCACAGGGTTAGATTTGTGTAGCCATCAAAACGGACAATGCATTCTTTGCCAAAGTTGTTGAAAATGTGATTCACATATCTGTCACACACATCAGTATACCTGCAGTTCACAGGCCATGTAACATTTCGCAGCAAATGTCCTCCATCCACCACATAGTATGGGTTCTTAAGAGCTTCAGTGGATATTGGGACTACTGGAGCTTTCAGACCTTTGCATGACCAATTTTGTTGTTTTTGAGCATTGTACCCTTGTACATAGTGCTGATGACTATTTGCTAAACTCATGTTTAAGGTGATCCTCCATATCTGATCAGTTCTTTATCATACATGTGACACACATGAACAGTTGTGCGGGGTCGACCTCAATGTCTTTACCACGGACAGTGGCAATACAGGTTGCACCACCATTAGATGTAACCTTGTCACTCCATTTGAGCTTAACATCGCATAGTTCAGGCCAGTGATACGTGCAGCTGCATCCTCACCTGATTTGACTGCACAATCTGCCTCATCACAGGCAGATGCCACGACTCCAGTATCAATGCAGAGCTGTCTCTCACGGTTTTCACCTGTGTAGGGAAATGGCAAATGGTGTGATAGGTAATAACGAACACTGAGAAAGTGTCAGCTATCACATGCAATTGTGGATTCCAGGAGGTCTGTGTGTTATCTGGTCTCAACTGACCCTGAAGGCCTTCCTCTGAAGCCCTCACACATCATGAAAACAGGTTTGACAGTCATTATAGTACTTGGCCTCAGCTGCCACAAGAAACCAACATTTTGAATGCATGTACAACTGTACATACGACTCTCTCCACCTATCAGCTGGCTTCATTGCCTTGGCTGCAACAGGTGATAATAGTTCAGTTGTTGCTGCTTCATGAGTAGCCTCACATTGGTCCTTTGGTTATTTGGCCATCTTACTATAGTTCACATAGTTTCCACAGTACAGACAATCTTGTTTTATATTAACCTGAGGCGTCCTGATGGGTACGTTGCCATGTTTTGTCATGGTGACACCCAATAACGTCTCCATACATTTTGCAATTGCGAGGTCCGTCATTTGCACATTTTTCAAGTTTCATGGGTGATTTTTGGTAGGCATATGTGGGAGATCTTTCTCTACCTAATACCAGGCAGGGATAATGCCTGGCCCCATCTGACCCCCCTCCCCCCTGTACGCCATTTTCTCGGCAACTCACCTGTTAACAGTGACCTGGCCAGTAAAAACATGTCGCACCACAGTCTCTCCAATGACGATATTCAAGGCAAAAGTGATTCCTGAGGTGGAGGACAAAAGTAGAAATAAGCCAGAGCAAGAAACAAGCAGAAGTGATGAGGCAATAACGTCATAAAAGAAGGTGCCATATGTTGATATGTTTGGTGAATGAAAAATGCTTATATCGCCTATATTATTGTCTGAAAACCAATATACTCTTGTACTATTTATAAATTCGTACCAAATAAATTAATATCTAACCAGTTATGAATGGTTTGGAATAGTTACCAACTAACATTGAAAACGTTTTCTCTGAAGCCTGGCCTGAGAGAACATGGTATCAAGGTAAAGGTACTGTTACCTGTACCTTATTTCTAAACTCAAATGAGCACTTTCTCTCTGAATTTTCGACGTTTCTCTCAGTTGAGGTTTTAGAAAAAAAAAAAAAAAAAAAAAAAAAAATGGAAAATCTGCCGGGATTGGGGAGGGGGGTCATTGGTGAAAAAATTGCCTGGGATGCGGCAGGTTAAAGATAGTGGCTTGTGAATGGCAGGTGATTCTCTTATGAATTTGTCTCTCCGATTCTTCTGACTCTCCTTTTCGCTTTTTTTATATGATGGCATGATGTAATGTTCTTTGCACCATTTATGAGCCGGAATTGGCAACACTTTAGATAATACCTTTTCATCAAGTCCACCCCTCAAATCAGCACTAATGTTTAATATGCCTGGTAGGCCTCTTTCTGTGACAGTACTTCGGTCAGAGGTGATTGGCTAATCACAAAAATCACAAATATCACACTTTTCTTCTGCAGCCATCTCGTTCCAATCACAATGTCGTCAATGTACTTCTGCTTTGCAATTATCAATACACATTTCCGATGTTATGCATTTGGTGCACGTTCTCTGTATATATCAGAGACATAGAATTTTTGGAATAATACCAGAAATGGATTTATCACTCCATAAAACCCACAAAAGGTAGTATTATATGACCAAGTGTGAATTTCAGACACTAAGCTATGAATGTGCTCCATGCCGATGGTAGCCATCTTTAATTTTTCGTCCCAGAATGTTAGCTTATGTAAAATGTTTAGAATGTTTGTTGATTTTGATTTAAGGGGCTTTTATGTAGCTTTCCTGAGAAAATCAGTTTTTTTTTTTTTTTGAGGTGTATGATTAATGATCCAAGGCTATTAGATGAAATTTGCAGTGATAGGTCATCCAACAGAGAAACACTCACCAAGGCAAATGGCGTCTTCCATGCTGTGACACAGATGCACTGCCTCGTGGCCTTGATTACACGTAAGGAAATGCTTTCCTATTACCAGACGACTAACAATCAAGCTTCAATAGAAATGCATGGAGCTCCCCAAAGCATATATTGATGTGAAGACAGTTAAAACAACTCTACAAGATGCTTGAGAAAATGTAACAACCTACTATTCTACCTGGTTTGAAAAAGTACAAGGAATGACCCAACTACTAGAGGCTGAGATAAAAGAGCCCAAAGTATGTGGACAACAAAGGAACCGAAATAACTTGGAAGGTGAAACAACTGAAATATACTACAGAAAAGCTTGCAGTATTCCATTCTTTGACCACATCATGAGCTCTCCACAAGATTAATGGATGGACAGGCTGTCGAACCATTGGTGCATTCCATAATCCCCTTAACGATTAAGCAACATAACCGGCAGTGGCATCAAGACTTTCTTAATTTTACGAAGAACTACAGCAGAGATTTGCCAAATCCTCAGTCACTTCATGCTGAGCTTGACATTTGGGAACGTAATTGGAATAAATCGTCGGACCTACCTACAACAGTAGCATCCAACAATTAAGGCCACTGACAAATTGCTTTTTCTCATCATCTATGAGAAGCTGAAGATTATTGTTACTCCACGAGTAACAGCCTGTGAATGTGAAAGCTTTGTGTCTGCGCTTTGCCGACTCAAGTCTTATATGCGTACTACCATGAGTCATGAACGTCTGAATGGTCTTGCTCTCCTGCATGTGCATTATTGAAAAGACATTGACAGAAGATATTCATTTCCAGCAGGAAACTCCAGCGACGTTTACAACTTATGGATTTTTTTAACTTTGAGTATACACTGTATGTTGAATACATATTTATAAATTATGTGTTTATAGATTTTAAAAGCAGTGTACTTTCTTTTCTTATTCAAATCTTATGTTAGCCAACTTGTTGCATTTAAAAGGAAGATAAAGTTTCATTTAAAAAAAAAAAAAAGAACCAGTATTTACCTATTTCCAAAACCTGGAAACCAGTCACGTTAGAAGTCTGGATACACCCCTATTATATATATATATATATATATATATATATATATATATATATATATATATATATATATATATATATATATATATATATATATATATATATATCATCAGCCATATCTAGTCCACTGCTGAACAAAGGCTTCCCCCAACCTCTTCCACGAATTCCTTGACTAAGATAAGTAGATATAGATAGACAGATAGATAAGATGGATAAAGATATAGATAGATAAGACAGATCGATAGATATAGATATAAATATAGATATATACATATGTACACTTCACTGTTTTCACAGGTACTAGAGCTATACAATCTGCACTGACAATGAACTGGTGCTGAACTAAACTCAAACTGAACTGGAACTGACTGAAACTGCTCTAGTCTCTTCCCCATCCATATATAGCTCCTTATGTACTAGAATCATCTACCTGGTTCTCGGGAAAGCAACAATTGACAACTCGGCGACATCCAAAATATCCAGATTTTTCTTACTTTAGATAGCACTCTAAATTCTTTAGCATGCAAACTGAAATAAAATTACATAAATTATCAGTCACATAAGTAAAACATTACAGAGAAAAAGAGCAAAAAAATTTATGTACTACTTACAAAATCCTATGCTCACAAACAGCAGGCTAACTGGCAACTCTGACTCGCAATGGTAAACACATGAGAAACAGTGAGAAACTTCCAGTGAATCCTGCTTCTCAACAATACCTCGTCCCTAGTCACTGGTCGTCCCAACAACACTACACTATGTATACAAACATAGCCCTTAATCCAAACTAACATTTAATTATACACGAAATAATCCTTCAGCTAATCAGGTCTTCTCCTATGCTGCTTCCAATGACATCCCTGCTCTTCCACACAGTCCATTCCTCCTGGTTATGTGTTGGACCTCTTCCTGATTCACTTCTTGCCTTGGGAAACTGTCACCATACTCTTGTACTTCAGCTCCTTGGTCATCCTCAACATCCTTGGCTGGGGGTGAGCACAATTCCTCGGAGACGTCCCAGCTGTACTGTCCTGGCCCATGGTACAGTACTGCCACAGACGATTCACGTGTACTACCTTTGTCCTAGACTTCCTGCCTCCCCAGATCCGGGACGTTACATCTGATAGGTGGTACAGCATAATGTAAGGCCTATGCCATGGGCTCTGCAGCTTCAGTGACATTCCTTTCTTCAGCTGATGATTGTATAACCAAACTTGTCACCATGTTTAAAGCTCACCTCACTTGCCTTGGCATCATACTTGCACTTCATTATTTCTCTTGAAAACTCAAGGGCTCCTCATACTTGATGATGTACCTCAGCCAACCGTTCCCAAAGATGCTTCACGTAGCTGGAGGTGTCTATAGGCAGCTCTTCACCAGGAGGTCTTCCCATTAACTAGTCAATGGGTAAACGTAACTCATGGCCCAGCATGACTTTTGCAGGGGTGTAGCTGGTAGACTCGTGGGGTGCAGACCGATATGCCATCAGGAACGCATGTAATTTCTAAACCCATTCTGTTTCTCCCTGTATGCAGTACTTGATCAGTTCTAGTCCCAGGGTCCAGTTGAATTTCTCCACCATCCCATCTGACTGTGGCATCCCAAAATGACGGAATCAACCAACACATTAGGAACAGTTGCAGCCTCTTGATTGAGGATGGCATAGGCTTCTGGCCACTGTGTGAAGTAGTCCATGGCAACATATGTATACCGGTTTCCTCTTTCAGTGAGTGGCAGAGATCCAGCAATGTCCACCATGACTCCTTCCATCGGTGCACCCACTTGGTACAGCTGGAGCGTGGTGCAACCACGATTCTTAGGTCTCTTCTTGGCACAACACACATCACAGGCCCAACATCACTCTTCTACATCCTGATGCACTCCAGTTCAGTAAAACCTCTGTCGCAGTCGGCTTAGGATTTTCTTCACTCCCAGGTACCCACTAGTGATCTGGTTATGAGACTCATCCAAGATCCCAGACCTCATTTTCTTTGGAACCACCAGTTGCCAATACTTGCTGAGGCCATTGGGTGTCTCCCACTGATGCTCAGTAGTTTGTTTTTCAAACGAAGATGGCCCCACTGACTCCAGTAGCTCTTGGTCGCAGAGCTGAACCTGGAAACTTCTTCCCAAGATGGTCGCACTGTACTCCACTGCAGCCACTCTAGCACTGGTTGTAAATCTGCATCCTCCATCTGCATCCTCTTCTGGTCTTCTTCATTTGACGTTGTCCCTGTTACTTCAGTACGGCTGCATTTCTTGCTATGATCATTTTTACTACACTGCTGGCACAAGGCCGACAACTCAGGCTGTCAGTATTGCCATGTCCCCGTTCAGGACGGTGCTGCACCTCATAGCTTATCTGGTTGAGCTTCATGAGCCAGAGTGCCAGTTGTCCTTCCAGATTATTTAATGTCTTCAGCCACTTGGGTGCTGCATGGTCCATCGTGATGATGAGGCAGGACCCATACAAGTAGCAATCAAGGCTCTTCATCACTACCAAGAGCTCCTTATGGGTCACACAGTAGTTACAATCTGGTGGGTTGAGCTTCTTCCTGTAATACACCACCAAATACTCCTTGTCATCCTTCTTCTGCAACAGATCTCCACCAATATCTTGGTCATTAGTGTCACAGTCCAGGATGAATGGCGGACACTGATCTGGGTATGACAACACTGAAGGACTTGCTAAAGCATGCTGGGGTGCACCGAAGGCCTTCTGAGTCACTGCTTCCCACACAAACTTCTGCCTCTTCCCCAGCAACTTGTGTAGAGGTGCAGCTATCGTTGCAAAGTCCATGATAAAACGCTGGTAGTAAGTACACAAACCCAGGAAACTCCATAGCTTCTTCACGCAAGTTGGAACCAGCCAGTTTTTCACAGCTGCCACCTGTTCTGGATCAGTACGGATGCTGCCCTCGCCTACTTTACTTCCTTCTGGAACAAGTAGCACTTCTTGGGGTTCTGCTTGAGGTGTGCTACTCATTTTCTGCCAAGCAACTCTGACAGCCTCTCCAGTTCCTAGTCGAAACTCAATCCAAACACAGTTACACCATCCATATAGATGACAGCTGTCTGCCAATGCAGGACTCCTAGTACACAATCCATGAGATGCTCAAAAGTAGTTCGAACTAGCATAGGCTAAATGGCATCACTTTAAACTGCCATAAACCCCGCCTGTATGAAAAGGCTCCTTTCTCCTTGTGCTTCTCTGCAACATTGACCTTGTGGTATCCTTCTTTCATATCTAGAATGGAGAACCATTAGACACCTGACAGAGCATCCAGAGTGTCATTAATCCTTGGCAAGGGGCATGCATCCTTTACTATCATTTCATTCAGGTCTCGATAATCTATACAACACCTTATTAAACGAGCCTTTTTCCTTACCAGAACCACTGCTAATGCCCAAGGATTGCTGGACTTTTCTATCATTCCTTGACTTTGGAGATTCTCCACCTTCTCCATTTCTTGCTGGCACCATCCTCCGTGCTGGCTGTTTAATCATGTGGTGATCTCAGGTGTATATACAATGCTTCACGAGATCAGTGCTCCCCAGGTCTAGGTCTCCGATGGAAAAGACATCAGCAAACTTCGTCACCAGCGCCACAACTTCAGACTTGTCAGTCATCCAGGCATTGGGTGCTCCTTGATAATAGGTCTTGTAAGTGGTCTGGCAGATACCCATCTTCTTTGACTACACTCCTTTTGCAGGCTTTCCTCTAATGCCACTCAGGGTCCACTGCCTGGCACAGTCCCACAATTTCTTCCTCATTGATCTTCTGTGGCTCACGCGAGAAGTTGTGCACCACACCCGCTCTTTACCTGCATCTATTTCCACCAGAGTTCTCCTCATCATCACTCGAGCCTTCTTCTTACACCATACATCAGCCTCCACTGCCCCTAGACAGCTGTCAAAAGAGCCACTCACCTTACACTGGAGCAATAGTTCTGATCTTGGGAGTATCATTGTAGTGCAGAGCAACCTTACCTCACCACCAGTACTGGTATGTCTCACTGCTGTGACATGAACCAACTTTCCTTGAACCTTCAGCTTCCTAAAGCAAAAGTCCAGCTCACATCCCATGGACATCAGATAGTCCAAACCAAGAAGGCAAGGATCCTCCATTTCTGCTACTGTACATTGACTGGAAGCTTGGCCTCCCTCCCTGCCACTTCAGTCCGGACATCCAGGGGTCCCCTCATTTCTGCATGGTGCCCAGTTATGTCACACAACTCTCCTGATGACTCAAGCAGATACCGATGATGTAACACATCAGGCCCCACAAAAGTCTGCTCTGGGGCTGAATCAATCACCAAGGAACACTTTTTGCCATCTATTCTGTCTCCGTGCACACTGTCAATTGCAGTTCTCTTGCAGTTTCTCACTGGTGGGGCTACTTGGGAAAAGCTGGCTGGTGGTTGCCCCTTAACACCAGCCTCGACTAGTTTTCTGTTTCTTTCTGGTCTTCCACAGAGTTCTTATCCTCATTTTTCTTCTTTGGACACTCAAAAGTGAAGTATCCCACCTCTCTACATGTCCAACACACTTTTGTTACAACTGTAGATTTCCTTGCACTGCTCTGTTCTTATTCCTTCTTCTGTTTGTAACAATTACCCTTCTTGTGTTCCAGGTTCTTGCAGAACCAGCAACCTCCTCCAGTCTTCTCCTGTTCCCTCTTCCACTTGTAACAGTCCTCTTTCCTATGTCCTAGTTTTTCACAGTACCAGCAACTTCCTTCGAATTTTTGCGCTTCACGTACCTGCCCCTTCCTTGCCTTGAATCTCGCACTACGATCTGCCTGAAAAGTGGACATATTGAACCTGATGTGGGACTTAAATTCTAGAGCCCTGGCTGGTGCTTTTTGGATGCTTCTGGGTTGTGCATGCTTCACTTGCACTTTCGACTCTGCACTATCAAGAGCATCGGTGAACTGGTCCCTCAGAAGAATAGCCAACAGTTTAGGTGCTGCTCCAGGGTACACCTTGTATGCCATACTCTCCAGGTCATGAGCAACCTGCCGTAGGGGTTCTCCTCGAGCCCGTTCACGGCTCCGGAATCATGCTCTGTAAACCTCAGCCTGGTACACTGGCGGTCAAAGGTTCTCTCCGGATCCCAGGCACAACATGAATATCTACCAACTGAGGTTCGAACAACGGTGCTTTGGGAGGAGAGGGATACAAGGTGCCTGGGTGGCAGGAGGCGAGGTCAGAGGGAGGGATTCAGTGTCCAGATCCATGGGAAGATAATTAACCAATATCGCCATGATCTCAGTATGATTCACTGATAAGAGTGGGCTGTGATACTGAAGACTTACAGTAATGAATATGGTCAAGTATTCCACGAGACTGAGAATACGTGAATGTCAGCCTTCGTATACTAGCAGTGATTTTCAATCTCTGCAGTTCGGTGGTGGAGGAAACGGACAGCATAAAGTGATGAGCTTAAACAGATTATAGAAATATTTCAGACTGCTACCAATTTCAATAAAAGTAAGTAGCTCTGGTTATTATTTTGTATTCCCCTGTATCTCCATCCCTCTATCTTGCATCTCGAACTCCATTCCACCCATTCTTACCCCTCAAGTCAACCTCCTACCTCTTGACTCCCTCTTCCTTTCCTCTCTCCGCCCACATTCGCTCTTCCTACCTACTTCCTTCCTTCCCTGAGGGTTCATTGACCTCCTGTTTGGATCCAGTGCTATGTGTGATCAAAAATACAGGGAGAGCTAAATAGTGATCTGAAGACCAGTGGTAGTGAAAAATTTGACTTTATTACGTATACCACGACATTCATTGCATAAATATTATCTTGAGATAGTCTGACCAGTTCTGTTCGTAGCCTCTTGATTATCAGAATAAATACTTATTTTCCAAACCTTCCTTTATCCGTTGCACGTATATATATATATATATATATATATATATATATATATATATATATATATATATATATACAGAGAGAGAGAGAGAGAGAGAGAGAGGGAGAGAGAGAGAGAGAGCATTTACGTGAGCAATAGACCCCAATCATCCCATAGATATAAACCTACACAGGCTCAATCTGATTGGAGCGCCTTAATTACTCATTAAACCACCGGGAGCCATAATCTGCTTATATGGTTACCATCCAGCGTAGTAAATGGTTTCCTGGTGTTCAGGAAACCATCTGGCTTGTCACTCAGTGTAGAATCACCAATAGGCAGAAGGAACAGGAAAGAATGAAGGAAAGAAAGACAGAAGAGGGAGTGTAAAGTCAACCGTTGGCAGAGGGAAGGGGAAAGAATGAAGGAAAGACAGAAGAGGAAGAAAGGATAGAGGAAAGGGCAGACACCCAAAGCAGCACTACATCGAGTGTGTGGATGGTGGGCGTCCACACCTACCACTAGGTATATCATCATCATCATCATCATCATCATCATCCAATCCTACATTGCCCCATGAGGATCGTACGAGCCCGGGGCTAGGCAAGTTGGTCCCGACAATTAAAATGAGAGTGACCAGCCTCGCTCATCCCTGAGTGGCATTACGTGAGCAATATTCCCCAGCCATCCCTTGGATATAAAACTTCACCGTCTCAATCCCATTGGAGCGCCGTAATTACTCACTAAGCCACCAGGTGCCAAAATTTGGTTATGTGGTTACCACCCAGCTGAGTAAACGGTTTCCTGGTGTAAACCATTTGGCTTGTTACTCAGTGTAGAGTCACCCACAGGCAAAAGGAAGAGGAAAGAATGAAGGAAAGGATGACAGAAGAGGGAGTGTAATATATATATATATATATATATATATATATATATATATATATATATATATATATATATATATATATATATATATATATATATATATATATAAACTACTGAATCAGGGCGAATTGTTTAATAAGCTGCAAGTAATTATGGAAGGCAAGAATGTGGCAATGGGGGAGGGTAGAACCCCATAATTATGTAGTGAAATGACATGAGTGGTTGTTCGAAACAGAGAGAGAGAGAGAGAGAGAGAGAGAGAGAGAGAGTGAGAGAGTGGTTGTTTTGAATGTAGACGAGAGCGGCAGTGCAAGACGGTTTTACTAGTGTTATCGTGCAAAATAATCAACTGTGAACTATGAATAGTAATCAACAGTGAACTATGAATAGTCTAAGACTGCATTACCGACTATTGCATTATTTTGTATTCCGCCTAGAAATGGCAGAAAGACGTGGCAATGCCATGGGTGAAGGAGAGCGTACAAACGATCGTGAGGTCGTCAGGCCGAATCACTGGATGTGGAGGGCGGGAAAGCCATCAAGAGAAACTGCCCTTCCCACAGACGTCTCTGTCAGGACTGTGAATCGATGGATTCGTGGGTAGCAAATGGAAGGCTCAGTGAAGACAAAGCCTCGCAATGGAAGACCTCGAGTTCTCAGTCGTCAAGATGTAGCCCGTATAGCGGACATGGTAAACGAGCAGTCCAAGTGTTCAGCAGTCCTGGTTACTCGGACTTTACAGCTTCCTTGCGATCCGAGGACAACGAGAAGGCGCATTCATGAGATGGGCATTCACTGTTGCAGGACGGCCAAAAATGAAAATCTCTCTCAAGCCGATGAATAGTGTAGACTAGGCTTTGGTTTTCAGTATTTACGAGCAGACGTGATTTTTTTTTTCTTTTTTTAGACAGTAATATTTACTGATGAGAAATGCTTCCTGTTGATGGATGCAGGGGCTCAAACGTGCTGGAGACTAGTAAACATACGATTTAAAAATATATATATATACAGTAGGGCAAAAATGGTTGGGTGAATATATCATTTGCGGGATGGATGTGGGCCAATGGACCTGGAGAATTGACGAAAATAGAAGGAAGATTTACAGAGCAAAAATACAATTGCGTATTAGAAAACGGCATATTGCCATCAGCGCGGATGGCACTTGCACTTCTTCATCCGATTAGACTTGTTCGCGACAAGAGTCCTGTATTATGTGCTGAGTGGTGAAGGATTGATTAAATCAGCACCCGGAAGTGGAAGTTCTCGATTGGCCCTCAAAGGTTGTGATCTAAACCCAATTGAGAATTTATGGGCCATTATGTGCAAGGTCTGGGACATGGGTGAAGAAATTAGTGTTCAAGCTGCAGAACGTAAAGCCCTTGAGGTATGGGAGTCTGTGAGGAACCGTCCAAATATTTGTATAATTTAGTGACATCCCTACTCAGCAGGATCACTGAGGTTGTTCAAGCTCATGGTGACTGGACCTTGTATTGATATGCTTGCATCATTTGAATGCTAGATGATGTAATTTTCTTTGATTACATGTAAGGTAGTTTTCGTAATGAGAAGTAAAACCAAATGTATTCTATATGACTATGCTGTAGGTAGTGATATACCAAATGCCTGGCATTATGTTTTTGTCTGTATCACCCTTATGTATCCTCTGTGAGGGTTAATGGTATCTAGGGTTACCATAAATTTGTGTAATTATATACGAATGTCTTTTTCTTAATGCAGTCAAGGTGGGTTACTTGTATATGTAAGTTGTAATATTCCAGTTCTGTATCATAAATACACTAACTTTAGTATTGTTTGTGTGTCATGAATAGTGTTTCATTGATACAAATGCATTTGTTTAACTCAAGTGTTTCAGTTTCATCTAATTTAAAATTGGCCGATATATTGTCTAAATTCATCGCGAGCACCTTCTCCCAAAACTAAAATAATCAGCCTTTTGCCATAAAGTCATTCCTTAGCTGAAAAGAATATCACGGTGGTACACCTGCAAGTGTGGTATTAATTATAACCTTTTTAAAGACAAAAGTATGACTATAGTATGCACTGGGAAGTTTAATATCCAGTGATAACCGATGACTGGCCCTCTGCAAAGAAACCAATGAATCAGTTATGCAAACGATGATTTAAAAAATGAAATACAAATTGATTCCTTCTACGCAACGAGGACTGAGACACATCATGGTACTAATTATGATTCTCTAAATCACCTTGTAAAAACTTATGTCTCCTGGAGTATATAGTTACCTGTATAGTCACCTGAAAGTCCTTCCTGAGCTGAGAAGACTCAATATCACGGTGGTATACCTGTAAGTGTGGTATGAATTATAACCTTATTAATGACAGAAAAGTATAACAATAATATACACTGAAATTTTAATATCCAATGATAATCGACGTCTGACCCCTCTGCAAAGAAACCAGTGAATCACACTTATGCAAACGATGATTTATAAAATGAAATACCAACTGATTCCTTCTACGGTACGAGGACTGAGAAACATCATAGTACTAACCATGATTCTCTAAATCACCATTTACACAATTATGTCTCCCGGAGTATATAGTTACCTGTAAATAATCCTGTTCATACTTATTAATTTAATATAACCTTATCAGTGAATCATACTGAGATCATGGCAATATTAGTTACTTATCTTCCCATGGATCTACACACTGAGTCCCTCCCTCTGACCTCATCTCCTGCCACCCTGGCACCTCATATCCCGCTCCTCCTGAAGCACCGCCACCGTTGTTCGAAGCTCAGTGGTAGGGATTCATGTTGCGCCTGGGATCAGTACAAAACTTTTGACCGCCAGTGTACATTGTACCATATCTGCATTCCAGTACTTCTATTTAGGACTGATAACAGTTCCTCTCGTCTACTGACATCTGGCCCAGAATTTCCGATGCGGCACCCTTGAGGCTAGTAGCAAGCTGCTCTACCCTGTGCCTATCACCCCAGCCATTCTGATCAGCCAGTAACTCAAATTGCACAAGGTAAGCTTTCCAAGATACTCTACCATCAAATTCCTGAGGTTTCTTTTTAACTGGACTCCCATTACAGCCATGCACTTCATTGATTTGGGGCCTAAAAGCTGGGGCATCATAATTTAGCCCAGGACTTAAAACTTCTGCATTCTGATTATTCAGCTCTCTAATGCTACCTTTAGATGTTTTGGATTCAACAAGATCCACCATACACAGTCTATTTTTTTCCTATGCTTCCTGCACACTAACCTGATGTTCGGCAGTGCAATATTTCTCTACAGCCTCAATTCTCTCAGATTATCTTCAAATGGCCGTCTACATGCTTCAGCTGGTCGTTTGATGCTGTCTACACTTCATCACATTGCTGCTTACCTCATACTTCTGCTGCTATACCTTGGCATCTACTTCCTCCTTAAACTGTTGCTGTTCTTCCTTCATTTCCCCCATGCAAGCATCTAGCTGTCCTTGCATCCTCGATTGTAATTCCCTTTGTTGCTCCTGTAGTGCCTCTTGAAGCTGTTCATATCGTTTTTCTGTTGTTCACTTTGTGCCTCTAGCTGTTCACTCTGAGCTTGCAATTGTTCTCTGATTTCTTCATATTGTGCCTGTAACTGTTCTTTGAGTTCTTTTTGTCCTTCATCTGTGATTAGGGTGTGTGTATGTGTGTGGGGTGGTTGGGGGGGTGGATGGAGTGGGTGGTGGTGTGTGGGTGTGGTTGTAGAGGGGTTGTGGGGGTGGAGTGGGGATGGGGGGGCGTGAGTGCATATGAGGACACCCATCTTTTAGGGGTTAATGATCCACACTCCTGACGCCACTGTTACGTCCCTGTCCCAAACTGCCACAGGCTGCAACAGAAGAAGTATGGTATAGGAAGGACTTTGCCCAGTGAGTTGTTCTTCCCATGGTAAGCCTTTCAGTGTACAGCACACAAGATCAGCTCATGCATTGTAAATAATCATTGGGTTCTTAAGTTCACTGTCTTTATATTCCATATAAATACACTTAATACTTGCCAACTTCACATCGCTGTTTTCACAAGTACCGGAGCTGTACACTCTTCACTTACACTGCACTGACACTTAATGCTTGTCAACTACACTGTTTTTCACGAGTACCGGAGCTATACAATCTGCACTGACATTGAACTGGCACAGAACTAAACTCAAACTGAACTCTGACTGAAACTGTTCTAGTCTCTTCCCCATCCTTATAGCCCCGTATGTTCTAGAATCATCTACTAGGTTCTCGGGAAAGCAACAGTTGCTAACTCGGTGATATCCAAAATATACATAGTTTTCTAACTTTAGGTAGCACTCTAAATTCTTTAGCATTCATACTTAAATAAAATTACATAAACTAACAGTCACATAAATAAACCATTATAGAGAAAAGGGGAAAAAATTAATGTACGTACAACTTACAAAAAAAGCTATGCTCACAAACAGCAGGCTAACTGGCAACTTTAACTTGCAATGATAATCACATGAGAAACATTAAGAAACTTCCAGTAAATCCTGCTTCTCATCAATATTTAAATAAATGAATAAATAAATAAATAGATAGATAGATAGATAGATAGATATAGATATAGATAGATAGATAGATAGATACACACCTCCCTACCTACCTATCTCTCTCTCTCTCTCTCTCTCTCTCTCTCTCTCTCTCTCTCTCTCTCTCTCTCTATATATATATATATATATATCTATATATATATATATATATATATATATACAAACAATATACAGAAGGCTACACACCACACACACACACACACACACACACAAGAATATATGCATAGAGATAGATAGATAGATAAACTGATTGATACAGATATATATATTCAAAAGTCAAGCTGTGTTTGTGTGTTTCTGTCAATGCATTTGTACAGTATGTTTCTTTAACGAGAAGTATAATACATATCGACCTAACTCTTTTTGGATTCGCTCGGGAGAAGTCTGAGGAGCGCCAAAAAAAAAAAAAAAAAAAAGGGGCGATCAGCTGGTCCCGTTAATTTTTGAAGGCAAGCACTAGTATACAGTATACAGTATATATATATATATATATATATATATATATATATATATATATATATATATATATATATATATATGCGGGTTTCATGGATTTGGAGAAAGCATATGACAGGGTGGATAGACAAGGATTGTGGAAAGTGTTAAGAATATATGGAGAAGATGGGAAGTTGTTGAATGCTGTGAAGAGTATGTACGATGGTGTGAAGGCTGCAGTGCGTGTGGATGGTGAACTAAGTGAATTTTTCTCTTTGAAAGTTGGGTTGAAACAGAGATGTGTCATGTCTCCATGGTTGTTCAATCTGTACATGGATGGGGTAATAAAAAAGGTACAAGGTAGGGGAGTGGATGTTGGAGTGGCCCTGGTGAGAGAGGATAGTGTTTGGAAACTCCCTGTACTGTTGTTTGCAGATGAAACTGTGTTGTTGAGTGAAGACGAAGGGGAGCTGCAAGGTTTGGTGGATGAGTTTGGGAGAGTGTGTAAGTAACGGAATCTAAAGGAGAATGTAGAGAAGAGTAAAGTGATGGTCTTTGAGAGAGGTGAAGTCAGTGAATGTACAGCGAGGTTGGATGGTGAGGAATTGGAAAATGTGAGTACGTTTAAGTACTTGGGTAGTGTGATGAGTAAGGATGGAGGTTTGGAGGGTGAAGTGCTTGAAAGGGTACAGCAGGGAAGAAAGGTTGCTGGTTCCTTGAAAGAAGTGATAAGAAACAGGGAAGTGAGCATGGAAGTGAAAAAGTTACTACATGACAGTATTGTGATACCAACTCTAACGTATGGAGGTGAAGCTTGGACGTTGTTGGAAGGACACAAGTCAAGAGTGAGAGCAGTGGAAATGGGTTATTTAAGAGGAACCTGTGGAGTCACATGGAGAGACAGGTTGACGAATGAGGATATAAAGGAGCATTGTGGTGTGGATGTGGATGTGATAGGAAGCGTTATGAGGAACACACTGAGGTGGTTTGGCCACGTGGAGAGGATGGAGGGTGAAAGACTGACGAAGTGTGTGTTTTTGCGTGAGGTGGTGGGGGAAGAGGGAGGGGGAGGCCGAGGATGAGATGGAGGGATGGAGCGGAGAGGTAAATGAGAGAGGGGGGTGTGAGTTGGGAGCAGGGCAGTGAAATGGCGGGGGACAGGGCGACTTAGAGGCGATTTGTTTGTGGCCACCCCAAACGGGATTGAGACGTCTGGCAATATATATATATATATATATATATATTGGCTCTCATATATCCTGTGCGAGGGATTTTGCTGGGAGGGTACTAGGCGTACCGCCCTCAGCCTGTCAGCTGATAGTCACGAAGCTCATAGGTCCCTACCCCGAGGTTCCCGTCCTTATGAAATTTTGAAAATGCCCAGTTTCATCCTACACTGAGAACACTGGGTGCCAATGAGTTAAAGAAACTGATAGATTTGTCAGAGTTTAACCCCTCCTGTCCGACAGAAGTTGTCGTGAGCACTCCCCTCAGCCGTGCATTCCCGACAAAAATAGGCAAAATCGTCTATTTTTAAACCTTCATATCTCAGTTAATATTCAACCAAATATAACAAACAAGGTCTCAAATTACTCAACAATCCTTCGACTTCAAGCTAATCGTATCAGATGGTCTGTGAAGAGTGCGTAGGGAGAGTGAGTGAGTGGGAAATGAGGGCAATTTTTGTTGTTTTTTGCTGATGTCCGTCGGGGTGGTGGAGGTACGGTGACACAACTTAGGCTTACACTAGCACTCCACAGTCATAACACTTTGATAACACTTCCAGAAGACCAAAATCTACTACAAACACTATTTACGTGAATAATTTTTCATAATCAGTCGTACCCGGTGCTAACAGGCCGGTAACCATAGCAATGACCTTGAAGGCAGGCTACCTGCTCGCCTCCACCATGTCCACCACCACCCTGCCTTACAGACAGACACTCTTGCTCTGTCTTCTGTCTGTCTGTCTGTCTGTCACACACACACACACACACACACACACACACACACACACACACACACACACACACGCAGATGTAATTTAGCTTGCATTGTTGCTCTTTTCCGGCAGCGCTGAGTGAGTAGAAGCCTGGGTATCACACCTACTGGAAATAATACTATTATTACTACCGCTTCTGCTACAATTACCACTGCTACAATTAATACTAGTAGTACAAGAAACACTACTACAACTACTACTATTGCTACAAGTACAATAACTACAACTACTATTACTACCACACCTACTACACATACTACCACTGCTACTACCACTGGAAGTACTACTACAAATAAAACTAAAAAAATACTGTGAACAATGTCTCCACCTATCTATTGCCAGACGCCTTAATCCCGTAAGGGGTGGCTACACACAAATCGCCTTCATGTTGCTCTGTCCCCTGCCATTTCACTGCCCTGCTCCCAGTTCACGCCTCCCTCTCTCATACACCTCTCCACTCCATCTCTCATCTCATCCTTGGCCTCCCCCTCCCTCTCCCTCCCTCCACCTCACTCACTTACACTCTCCTCATTAGTCTCTCACTCTCCATCTTCTCTACATGGCCAAACCACCTGAGTGTTTTTCTCCTAACGCTTCCTTTCACATCCACATCCACACAACAACACTCCTTCACTTCCTCATTTCTCAATCTTTCTCTCCATGTGACTCCACATGCGCCTCTCAAATGACTCATTTCCACTGCTCTCACTCTTGACTTCTGTCCCTCCAACAAGGTCCAAGCTTCATTTCCATACATTAGAGTTGGTATCACAATATTGTCATGCTCACTTCCCTGTTTCTTAACACTGCTTTCAAGGAACCAGCAACCTTTCTTCCTTGTTGTACCATTTCAAGCACTTCTCCCTCTAAACTTCCATCCTTACTCGTCACACGACCCAAGTACTTAAACGCACGCACATCTTCCATTTCCTCCTCATCCAACCTCACTGTTCATTCACTGACTTCACTTCTCTCGAAG
Source organism: Coenobita brevimanus (assembly GCF_032717465.1). Classification (NCBI taxonomy): domain Eukaryota; kingdom Metazoa; phylum Arthropoda; class Malacostraca; order Decapoda; family Coenobitidae; genus Coenobita; species Coenobita brevimanus. The sequence goes on along the minus strand of NC_136974.1, from coordinate 21,940,955 downwards.
ACCATAACTTTACTCTTCCCTACATTCATCTTTAGATTCTGTTTTGTACATACTCCCCAAAACTCATCCATGAAGCCTTGCAGCTCCCCTTCGTCGTCACTTAACAACACAGTATCACCATACAAGCAACAGTACAGAGAGTTTCCAAACACTGCCCTCTTTCACTAAGGCCGCTCCAACATCCACTCCCCTACCTTGTATCTCTTTTATAACCCAATCCATATACAGACTGAACAGCCATAGGGACATGACACATCCCTGCTTCAGTCAAACCTTCAAACAGAAAAATTCACTCAGTTCACTACCCACACTCACTGCAGCCTTAGCACCATCATACATACTCTTCACAGCATTCAACAACTTCCCATCTACTCCATATATTCTTCATACTTTCCACAATCCTTTTCTATCCACCTGGTCGTATGCTTTCTCCAAATCCATGAAGGGCGCATAAAACTTCTTTCCCTTCTCTAGAAACTTTTCCACTAAAGATGTAAGAATGAATATCTGATCTACACAACCTCTTCCCTTCCTAAAACCTCCCTGTTCTCCTCCAACTAATTCCTCTGTTATTTCCCTAACTCTGTCAGTATCCTACCATATACATTTCCTATTACATTAAGAAGACATATGTCCCTATGATTACCGCCTGCTTCTTTTTCCCCTTTTTCTTTGTACAATTATACCTGACTTCCAATCATCCGGGACTATACTTTCCTCCCAGGCCAGTCAGCACATCTTCCACATCCATTCTCCTACTACTATCCCCCATGGTTCAGCATTTCATGACACACTCCATCATTTCCTGGGGCTTTCCCTATTTTAACTTTCTTCATCGCTTCCACAACATCCATCCTACTGATTACTTCCTCTCTTCTCACATCCCTCCTTCTCCCAGCCATTCCCCAGCCACTTATATTCGCATTACTTTCATTCTCTATGTTCAACAATTTATTAAAGTGTTCTCTCCATCTACTCACTTTTTCTCCCTTTTCCACTAGTAATCTACCATTTTTTCTTTCACTCCCCAGCTAACTTCTTTGGCACCCTGTCTAACTCTCTTTACCTCTTTGCAGAACATTTTCTTACATTCTCCCCACTTTACACTCAAATTCCTCATCCACTCTCTTCTTACTCTCTCTTACTAATCTCTTCACCTCTCTCTTCCTCTCCACATACAACTCTCTCTTCCGTCTCTCAACTTTCTCCATGCCCCTGTTTCTCATCCATTCATTATATGCTTTCTTCTTTTGTGCCACAGCCTCTCTAGCCTCTTCATTCCACCATGCTGTTCCCTGCACCCCCTTTCGTCTTCCGTTCACCCCACATGCTGCACAGATTTATCCTGTGAATATCTTGCACACACCTTCCACGTTCCCCATCTGCTCAAATCCATATTTCCCCAATCGCTCCTCCACTTCCCTCTTATATTCTGCCCTTTTTTCATCTTCTTGTAACTTTTCCACCCTCCTTGCATGAGCTACTTCTCCCTGTCCTTCCCTTCTTCAATTTTTACCATTACGTTTGGACACTGATTCTAATCACCATCAAGTGGTGATCAGAGAGTCCACTCTCCCAAGCTCTATATATTCTTGCATCCATCATACACCTTCTCATCCTGTCATCCACACGTACATAGTCAATAATTGCCTTCCGTTCATTCAGTTCACCATCCACCCTTCTTATCATTTGCCACATATATCTGTGGATCATTTTGTGCCTGAAGAGGGTATTAGCTATCACCAACCCCCTCCCAGCACAAATGTCCACTTAAGCATTGCCATTCTCATCCATCTCTGCAGGCACACCCAACTCACCAACTACTCCATTCACCTTCACATTCCCTACTTTTCCATTCTTATCTCCAATCAAAAACACTCTCTCATTCTTTTCAAACTTTTTCATGGAAACTTCCACATTTGTCCACAGCTCTTCTTTCACTCTACTTGCACAATCTTGCATTGGTGCATACATGCACACAATCACCCGCATTTGTAGTCCAACGTTCAATCTTACCCAAACAGTCCCTGAGCCAACTGATCTATACTCTCTTATATTCTCCTTCCATTTATTACTCACAACAATACACACTCCTTCTTTTGCTGTCTCGTTGTCACGTACTCCCGCACATATACCCCATCCATACTTCCATTCTGTCACACTCTCACGCCTCCATTTAGTTTCAGTTAATCCACATACATCCGCTTTCACACCCTCAAGCACCTGGACAATCTCTCTATCACCTCACCATTGACACCCCTTACATACCATGTAGCTATCCGTATCATGTCCTTTGCTCAGTCCTTAGTCGTCACCTTTTGGTCAGTCCTGGTCTGATGCTTCTTGTTCGTATTTTTAGTTAGTTGTTTTCCGGGGAGGGGCATTAACCCTTCGCCAACCCATTTGTTGACATATAGGGAACACGTGTTTGTTGGTTATTATGTTACCACCCAACGTTGTAAATGCTTTCCTTGTTAACAGGAAAGCATTTGGCTTGCCACTCAGTGAAGAGTTACCCTAAAAAACACAGGAACACTACACTAAGTGGGTGGATGATGGGTGCCCCCACCTACCACAAAGTACCGGTAGTTATTTACGTACTACCCATAATCGAAAAATCTTACCACTATGACTTTCTGTTTCCTGTGATTTGTACTTTTTCATCATAAGAAACATGTATAAACAAATATTTTCAATACAAAATAACGGAATGACTTCATCATGAAACAAACTTTCTGCTTCCATTATTCATATAAATATACACAAAGCAGTAAAATTATTTTTTCTAATTTCACAAAACACAGCATGCTGGTATGTACAAAACTAACACTAACTTACGCATAATACCCAGACGCCTTACAGACAGATACTCTCTCTCTCTCTCTCTCTCTCTCTCTCTCTCTCTCTCACACACACACACACACACACACGGAGATGTATGTTTGCCTTGCATTGTCACTCCACACTGGCACCGCTGTGCGACTAGAAGTCTGGGTATTACATCTACTACAAATCCTGTTATTATTATTACTACTACTACTGCAACTACCATTCCTACAACTACTAATAATACTACAACTACCCCTACTACAACTACTACCATTACTTCTACAAATAATACCACCACCACCACCATTACTGTTACTACTACTACTACTACATAAAACCTAAAGAAAAAAATAATGTAAACAAAATAGTTATACACATAGTCCTTACTCGAAAATACTGCATTTTCCACTATAACAATTTTTATCCTGTGATTTAAACTTTTTCATCATAATAAATATACATACACGAAAATTTACAATAAAAAATAAGGCACTGATTTCATGAAAAACTTTCTGCTTCCATGATTCACATAAATAGACAGAGTGGTGGCGTGAGTTTCCTCCCTTCCTCCTCCCTCCCTCCTCCCTTTCTCCACACAGCTATACTTTGCATTATATATTTTTTTCCTGTGATTTGTACTTTTTCACCATAACAAACATTCACACATGGAAACTTTCAATAAGAAATAAGACACTGATTTCATCATGACACGAACTTTCAGCTTCCATTATTCATGTAAATAGTGAGGGGTAGTGTGAGGATCGAAGCAACTCGTTTCCCCCTCCCTATTCCCTCCCTCCTCCACCTCCTCCCTTTCTGCACTCCTTACCTCCTCTTCCATCGCCTTATCCTTGTCAATATCTCCCTTTCCAGGATCGTCAATACCCTATGAACCATTCCCATCATTGGAAATAGCAGATGAACGTCTATCTATAGCCCGACGCCCTAATCTCGCAAAGGGTGGCCGCAGACAAAACGCCTCAAGGTCGCTCTGTTACCCACCATTTGACTACCGTCCCCCCCAACTCACCCCCCCCTCCCTCATATACCTCTCAACTCCATCCCTCCACTTCATCCTCACTCCCTCCACCTCACCTTCATACACCCTCTTAGTCAGTCTTTCATTCTCCATTCCCTTCACATGTCCAAACCACCTTAGTGTATTTCTCCTAATCTTCTCAACCACATCCACATCGACCTCACAACAAGGAAGTGAGCATGGAAATAAAAATGCTACTATGGCACATGACTGTACTGTGATACAACTCTAAAGTAGACCTTTGCTGGAGAGCCAAGAGTGACAACAGTGGAACTGAGTTATTTGAGAGGAGCATGTGGAACCACATGCAGAGACAGACTGACAAATGAGGAAGTGAAGGATCGTTGTTGTGTGGATGTGGATGTGATAGGAAGCGTTAAGAGAAATACTTTAAGGTGGTTCGGCCATGTGGAGAGGATGGTGTGTGAGAGCCTGACGAGGAGAGTGTATGTGAGTGAGGTGGACGGGGGAAGAGGGAGGAGGAGGCCAAGAATGAGATGGAAGGATAGAGTGGAGAGGTATATGACAGAGGGGGGTGTGAGCTGGGAGCGGGGCAAGGAAATGGCGGGAGACAGGGTGACATGGATGTGATTTGCTTGTGGCCACCCCTTATAGGATTAAGGTATCTGGCATTAGATAGATAGATGATTTCGGAAAAATATATATATAATCTATGGAAGATTAGGAAAGCTAAAAATAAGTTACAGTAAGCAACAGTTTATATATATATATATATATATATATATATATATATATATATATATATATATATATATATATATATATATATATATATATTGCCAGACGCCATAAACCCGTAAGGGGTGGCCATTTGACTCTGAGTTATTTTTTTTACAGGGAGGGGCACTAACCCTCCACTAACCCTCTTGTTGACACGTAGGGAGCACGTATGGTTTGGTTATATGGTTACCACCCAGCGTTGTAAATGGTTTCTTGGCTTGCAGGCAACTATTTGGCTTGTCACTCAATGTAAAGCCACCTATAATGAAAAGAAACGCAATAAGAAGTGACAGGAAAGATGGGAGAAATAGGAAGACAGGAGGGCAGGCACAGAAAAAGAATGATAAAGGCTAAGGAAGAAGTAGGCAACACTACGTCAAGTGAGTGGAGTGCTTAAGAAAAAAAAGAAAGCTACGAGTGTAAGAGAAGAAAATGACAGCAAGGAAAGCTAAAGTGATCTTAAACAACATGGAAGACTTATCTGCAGGGCTTTAAATGTGGTCTTTCACAGCAAGTAATGTAAGCTGTGCAAGGGAGAGAATAAGTGAATGGTAGCAGGGAACCCCTGTCTGGTCAAGGCAGGAGTACAGACTGCAAGCCATAGCCATCGACTTAGGAGCTCATATGAACACATAATACCGTGACCTCCCAATTTGCCTCCATTCAACACCAACCTCCACAATGACTCCATCTAGAGACCTCGGGACACGTGCAGTGGAAAGATGAATGATTAGTGAGTATTTTTCATTTTTTTTTTACTGGAAGCTCTATATGCTGTATTTACTGAACTGTAACTAGTTGAAAACAGCCTACTTAAAAAAAAAAAAAAAAAAAAAAAACGCCGCATATGAGAAGGGCTCAGTTTTTTTGCTCCCCAAGCTTTAGGGGCTACTTAATTTCTTACATATTCATCTTGTTATGCTAGATGTTCTTAGGTCGACCTCTTGTCCTTAGAACACAAGCTACTGAGCTGGGGTTCTCTTTCGAGACCAGAACTAGAATACACAACAAGAGCAACAGAGCATAAAAACTCGATTGACCAACCTTACGCGTATGTTACCTTTGTTACAATCAGTACAGTACAATATTAATAACATACACAGACAGGTTAAGGGGGACACAATTAGGCTAGTTGACTCTATACCGGGCTGCTGTGGGTCTGGGCTGCTTGCAGGTGGTGCCTGGGTGTGGAAGGTAGCTCGTCAGGTGAGCCCTCCAATAGGAAGCACGGGACTACTGCTGGAGGCGGTGTCGTCCAGACAGGGCTGCTGGTTGTTGTGGAAGGAGGCCCTTCCCTAGTGGGGCCTCAATGGGGAAGGCGGCCCTCTAGACTGGGGCCAAACAGGGCAAGCAGGTGTGCTTGCCTCTGCCTGCTCCTGGAGGAGGACTGCCTGCTGGTGGGGCTGGAGAGGTCATGCTCCGGAGTCCTAGGGATGCCTCTGAGCATCTGGGGACTGTGGTCTTTGCTTGGTCAAGCCGCCATCAGGAGCTGCCTGCAGCGCCCATTCCTTGTGGAGTCTGCCAGATGAGGGCGTCCTCCTGGTGCTGCCTGCAGGGCACAGATCCCCAGGCTCGTGATGGGCCCTCATCACAGCTCCTCCAGCTGCAACTCATCTGGGGAACTGCACCCGCTCGGCCTCTGGATGGGTGGTGGGCCAAGACAGGGACTTGCTCCAAGGGGATAGTCACAAGGGTAGTGGATGAAGGGCATACGTGGTAGTCCCTTCCTTCCCGGTGCAGACGATGGCCATCACCGTGGTTCCACAGGCCCTAGAGACAACAGCTGAAGAGAGGACAGTGGTCGTCCCTACCTTCACGGTGCGGATGGTGGCCATTACCGTGGTTCTGCCTTTCTCTGGGTTGTCAGCCGAGGCGCAGACAGTGGCTGTCACTTCCTTCCCGATGCGGACAGTGGCCATCACTGCGGTGCTGCTCCCAGGAGCGGCTGCAGCCGAAGTGTGGACAGTGGCCGTCACCACACTGCTGAAAGGGGCAATAGCTGAAGAGTGGACAGGGGCCATTTCTTCCTACCCGATGCAGACAAGTGGCCGTCACTGTGGTGCTGCCTGGGACTGTGCTATGAGGGACTGTGCTATGACAAGTCCCACCCCGATCCTGGCGAGGGCTGGCCCGGTTGCAGTGTAGTCTGTCAGGATGGCGTTCCTGCTAGTGGCCACATTGAGGCAAAGAGGACCACAGGGTCGTGGGGAACCTAGGCCCGTCTTCCCTGGGCCTTGCACGCACCCTATGTACCTCCCCATGATCACCTCCTGGGGTGGGTGTTGGGCTGTGGGTCCTTCCTGGGGTGGGTGTTACGACATCCCTCCCTGGGCTTCCCATGGGGGTGGGCACTTCATCACCGTCGGTGGGGAGAAAGTCACATCCCCGTGGCTGGAGGTGCTAGGTGTTAGAGGTGGTGGTCCGATGTGTCGGTGTAAGGTGGCTGAGAGTGGTCCAGTGGGTTGGACTCCTGGTGCAGGACATATGCGATGCGGAGGGTGGAGGTGTGTGGTGTATGCAGGAGGAGGCAGAGTAGTTGAGGTGTCCCCCGGATCCGGTAGCGTTGTCCCTGGGCAGGGAACCAGGTGACATATTTTCATCTTGGGTGGTGGTGAGTGGTTGAGTTCTCCCAGGTTAATGCTGGTGACAGGTGAGGTGACCGAGGTTCTATGGGCGTTTCTAGGGCAGGTGCAAATCCTCTCCCTGGATGATTGGATTGGTGGAAATTACCATTGCGCCGGGTGTATTCTCAGTGTGATGTGGGCTGTGTTGGGTGTGGTGGGGTTTGTTGGAGGTGGTTGTGGTGATGTGGGGGTGTGGGTGAGGGTGTGACTGCATACCTGGCTGGTGGGTGGGAGAGGCAGCCGGATCTTGTTGTGGTGGTGGTGAGGACAGGCGTGGGTGGTGAGGTGATGGGGCCACATGGTGCAGTGGCTTGTCATGGGTGGGTGGTTGAACATCCTGATGTTGGAGTATGTGGGGTAATGGTGGGTTCCGGGTTGGTGCATGGGGTGTACATGTGGGGAGATCATGTGGGCATAGGGGGTGGTGGCAGTGCTGTGAGGTGTGGCTGAAGTGGTGGGATGAGAGGGAGTGGGTGGGGGTCTCCAGGGGATCCTCCAGCATGTCTTGTGGTGGCGGTGAGGTGGCAGGAGGTGAGGTGTCAGGTGAGGTCACCTGTGATGCGTCGGGGGCCCGTGGGAGTGGTGTGGAGCATGGGGAGGGTGGAGTGGAGATGGTCGTGGTGGAGAGGGGGGTAGGTGAAGTTGAGGAGGAGGAGGAGGAGGGGGTAAAGTAGCAAGCATATGAGTCAGAGGAGTGTTCTGGGGTGGCAGGTGGTGGTGTGGTGGTGTGGTGAGGGTTGGAGTGGGTCCAGCATGGAGGGGTGTTGTCTGCTGGGGCATGAAACAGTTGTACATGATGGTTTTGATATGTGCGTTTGGTGCCGTGGTGCTGGATAGTGACTTGATAAGGGTTAGGGATGTTGGTGATGCTGAAGGACCTCTCGAATCGTGGCGAAACTCTGCTTGGGACTGGTAGGCGTGCTACTACTACCGAGTCTCCTGTCTTATAGGGATTGGGTGTTGTGATGTCCGGCTGTAGATATTGATGCTTTTGCAGGTGCAGTCGTCTCTTGAGGTGGTGAAGGGGGTCGGATGTGAGAGTGTGGAGAGGGTGGTTGGAGGTGGTGTTTGAGGGGTAGGAGGAGGGAGGTTTCTCCAAACACCTGTTCGTGGAGGGTGATTCCGTCGTCTCTTGGGCAGGTGTTCATAACCCAATGTATAGTTTTAACATGCGCCGGCCAATCTTCGTTGTCTGTTTCCTGTATTCGAGCCCATTCTTGGTTGAGAAGGTGAGGTGGCTCCTTTCACACACTGTTTCCTTGGGGCCAGTAGGGGAAGGAGTGGGAGATCTGGTAACCAAAAATGGTGGCGAGTTCCTTCAAGATCATTCCAGTAAAATCAGGGGCATTGTCTGAGTGAAGGGCTTGGGGAACACCAAAGTATGGGAAGACGTGACAAACGAGTGCTTTTGCCCCAGTCACAGCATGGTGCTCAGTGACTGGGCAGACGATAAGGAATTTTTAATAGATGTCCACAAATGTTTTGATGTATTTGTAGCCAGCTTTGGGTGGCAGGGCCCCGACTATGTCTAAGGACAACAGTTGCCATGGTTTGTGGGTGGTAATCCTTCCTGACGGCCCAAGTGTGCAGGTGATGTCTTTACATAGTGCGCAGGACCAGCAGGCTGGCCAGGTTGGAGGGGCTGGGCATCCAGTAGATGTCATTGAATACTTGTAAGAATTTTTTTGTGCTGAGATGGATGCTGTTATTGGAATGAAGGTGGGTCATTGCGTCGAGGGCGATATCCGGGTCAAGGACTATGTGTCTAGCCTGAGTAAACAGGTGATTGCAGTGCCTGTGGAGTTTGAAGAACACCTGGGATGGTATCTAATTGGGGCACTCCTTTTTTTGCCATTGTTGTATGAGGCTGGGGGTGACGTTGATGGAGTTGATTGGTAGGTGGGAGGAGGCATCAGAGTTGGTGTGTATTTTCCCTGAACTGTAGGCGATTTCAAAATCAATCTCCTCGAGGGTCTCTCTCCACCTGATCAGTTGGGTGTTGTGGGTGTTGGATTGTTGTAGCCACTGGAGGGACTGGTGATCTGTGATGATAATGATGTAAGTGTCGGAGAGATAGGTTTAGAAATGCTCCAAGGCCCATATAATGCCCAGGCATTCACGTTTGGTGGTGGCATAATTCTTTTTGGCTAGGTTGAGGGTATGGCTGGCACAGGCAATTATGTGCTCCCACCCGTCTTTGACTTGGGCCAGGACAGTGACGATCACCACTAGGGACACTTCGGGGTACAGGTGAAAGGGCAGGGTATAGTCAGGAAGTGCGACGACATGGGTGGTGATGAGTTTAGTTTTGAGGGTGTGGATAGCGGTGATTCAGTCATTGGTCCAGATGAATGGCTCACCCTTCTTAGTCAGATTGTGGAGGGGTTTTGCAATGTTTGCGAAACCCCTGACAAAGCGCTGGTAGTAGGATGTGAGCCAGAGAAAGGCGTGCACCTGATTGACATCTCTTGGTAGAGGGAGGTCTGTGATAGCCCACAGTTTGTCTGGGGCAGTAGATATGCTTTCTGCTTAGATGATCTGGCCCAGGAAGGAGATGGACCGTTCAGCCAGGACGCACTTGGATGATTTAAGTTTAAGTCCCGCCTGGCGGATGCACAGAAAGACTTGCTTTAGGTGCTGGAGGTGGTCGGCCCACGTCTGGCTGAAAATGATCACATCGTCCAGGTAGGCCAGGCAGATTTCCCAGGTTAGGCTGCTGAGGACTGGCTCTATCAGTCAGGAATATGTGGCGGGGGCATTGCAGAGTCCGAATGGGAGGACATTAAACTAGTAGTGTTTACCATTACTGGTGGAAAAAGGTGTTTTTCCTCAGTCCTCAGGATGGATGGGGACTTGCCAGTATCCCGACTGTAGATTTAAGGTGGAGAACCAGGATGCCCCATATAAAGAGTCAAGGGATTCGTCTATCCTGGGTAGAGGGGTGGCGTCCTTGGTGGTCACGTCATTGAGTTGTCTGTAATCCACACAGAAGCGCATGGTGCCATCTTTCTTTCTGACCAGGACAACGGGCGAGGACCACGTTCTGGTGGAGGGAGAGATGACGCTAGCATCGAGCATTTCCTGGATCTGCCGGTCTTCCTCAGCCTGTTGTTTGGGTTTTTTCTGCCATGATTGTTGGTGAATAGGTGGTCCTGCGATGTGGATTTGCGTCAGGTACGTGGTGTGGCTGATGTCTGGTTGTCCTGACGAAAATAAGTCTTGGAAGTAAAGGAGGAGTTGTCGGAGGCTGTTAGCTTGGTGAGACGAGAGGTGTTCATGTAAAGGGGGTAGGGTGGCAGGGGAAGGGGGAGATTTCACAAGGCTCGGCCTCCTCCATTTCTCCAACCACTAACCCGCTGGGGAGGGTGAGAGGGGTGGTGGAGAGATTGCCGATGCATACTGCTCCGAAGTGGGGAGGTAGGAAGGTGGGTGACAGTTGGCAGGAGAAGGCCCCAGATGGTAGGCTGGGGGAGAACAGGATGGAGGTTCCGGTAGGTCTGGTCAGGTGGAGTCAGACCTCGTGCAGGGGGGGGGGGATGGTCAGGGCGAAAGAGATGGTTGCAGGGAAGGTGGGGTGGGGAGGAGTGGGGTGGGCAGGGGGGGTGGGGGCAGGTTGGAGGACATGGTGGGGGGGCAGGGTGAGGGAGATGGTGTGCACATGCAGAATGGCTGAGATGGGGGGTCTGGAGGCTTCTGGAACTGGAGACACCATTTGTGGCAGTCGATGCTGATGTGCAACTTCTGTAGAAGGTCCAGCCCCAAGTAGCCATCATAGGTATGGCTGTATCCTAAGGACTTTATTTTCTTGGGGGAGTGCTCTTGTTGAGAAAGGGTTAATGAAGGCCATACCTAATCTCTCTAGCTTTCGTGAGATGAATGGAACTCTCTGGAAATTTAAAGACTGAAGATTTAATAATCAATATTTTTTGTAAAGATTCTGGAAAGAAATTCTTTGAACATCGCAAGACGAAAGCAGTGACAAGAAGGGTTACTCAGTGAGTTGGGTGACCACGATCACCAATTGTTCTGACAGAATATTTCACTCTGTCCTGCGACTATGACAGTAGGGAACTTGCTTCAAAATCGAATTACTGCATTCTTGCTAAACCCTTAACCCTTCCAGTAACTTTGGATCAGATCAGATGAAATCTGTTTCGGTTGACTTGGACCTCTACATTAGACTCTTGACCTTTCCCTGTGACCTAGATCTTTGATGGACTATGTCATATTTTAGGTGCACAGATGATGCTGAGTTGCCAGCTGATAGTGAACTGGATAACTGCAGACAGATTCAATGATGATGTCTAGAGGTAAATATAGAATGGGAAACATTGTTATTATTGAGAGAGAGAGAGAGAGAGAGAGAGAGAGAGAGAGAGAGAGAGAATAAAGCAGTAGTTAGTGAAGTTATGCAAAAATAGTAGTAATAATGCTGTTGAAGTCGTTGAGTGGCTTTATCCCTTTCTGCATGATTTTTTTTCTTTTATGTTACCTCTAATGTCACACTTCGGCTTCATCTTTGGAAATCATATTCTTTAAATAAAGACTGTGAAATGTTTTCATTCTGATGGTTTTTAACCCACAAATGTCCGCCAGCATCAAATGGCAGTTAACCTGAGCGCAGCTGGTGACGTCGACACAGTGCGATCAGTAAAAAACTGCAAACAGTTTAGGGAAGGGATCGAAGGTCTGGGAGATGTTGGCACTTACCTGCTCTACCCTCTAAACCACTGTCAGTTCACCTCTTCAATCAGTCATGAGTGAATGTTGGTCTTTCGTTCCCCTCAAGTGTTAGTGTAAGAATAAGAAAGCAAGAAAGTCACGAAAAAGAAAGTTGTTTTCCAGACAGTGACTGCTTATCAATGTTTGCTTTTGACATGGGAAGGGAGGGGAGAGAGATAAGCATCCATAGTGCTCGCTCATGCTCACTCGTTCTGCTCACTCTACAACCCACAACTCACAACCCTACAAGCATAAAAGGTAATTTTTTTCTTAACTCATTTCATTTGAGTCAGTGTGCTTTTTACTGTACTGTTTTACTTTTTTTTTTAATTTGCAGGAAAATTAATAATATTCCCCGTTTATTGAACTTACAACTACAACTTACAACCTCACCATCCCTTATCCCTCCTTCAGCACCCCACCGTGCCAGTCCCTGGCCTTATCGGTTTTTGACTGCCAGGGTTGTCCATAACGCATACAGCTACACCCATTGTTTTTCTCCTCTCTTCCCATTTCCTCTTTCCACATGCACTATACTACCCACACCAAGAAAACAACTCCATACAGGAATAAACATAATAAACATAAAAAAGAGGGAAAACATTGAATTATATTTTTATTTATTAGTACATACCTTATGTACTGAATTTGTTCATTTTACTTATTACTTGTATTCCAGAAGCATTTCAGCAACATATGAGGTGTTCTCGTGGTGAATAATTATGTCAAGGTAAAATCTTCCCTTCGCTTCACACCAATTCCCTTCTCCGAGGTGATGCTCATGGGTCATATCGAATCTTGGCCACGTGGGTCATTTCGAATTTTAGCCACTGCAGTTCAGGCTATAACCACAAAGGAACACCCTTATCTGGTCAGAGTCTAAAAACAACATCAATTGTCTTTCCTTTGACATGCACTACACCACCCAGACTACAAAAATAACTCAGTACATGCATAAACGCAATATCCGTTTCGCCTTTCTCTGACATCACTATTCTAGGAGATTTCAATGTTCACCACCATCTTTGGTTCTCCTCTCTTTTCACTGATCCACCTGGTGAACAATGTTACGGAACAGAGAAAGATAATGTACACTTTAAGTGAGAATACGAAGAGTCACTACTGTCCCGTAAAGTTCCAGGTTCAAAACAAAAGAGTTAGGTAAAATTACAAGTTAAAGTTTAATGCTTAAATTAACAACAAAACATTCAGGACTCATAAAGATAATGTAATGGCAAATAAACAGGTTAAATATATGGTTAACTGCAATAGCCTCTATTAACACGAAATTAGCAAGAATAAATTTATCTAAGTCAGCCCTGATAAAAATGAGATACCAGATAATACTCAGTGAATGCCAGATAAATAATTACAGATACAAACTATTATCAAAAATGACTGACATAAAGAACCCTACATGAATTACAAAAACTTCACTAGGCCTACAAATTAAACTTATGCTATACAGTACAAGAAAAAATGCAACAACAGTTATACTCAAATTACACACAGCTGCTAGATGGTTGGAGACTTCTTGAGCACTCACAATAATAATATCTGTACAGGGGAGGACAGAGATGTGAACAAAATGAGGAGCAGATCTAAGTGGCAATGATGCAGAGACTGAGCTCATTATATAGGGGCCAGGAGAGCTTGATACAACTTGTAATGAGGACGCGCAAATGAAGCCATGAGGACAAAGAGATGACAATCCCGCAAAGTATAACAGAGATGTCGACTTACTCTACTATAACGGTAGAAGGGGGAACTGAGGCAGAACACGCTCGTGATCAAACATGCAGCATACCGTGCGTTAAAATTACACAAAGGATGATGAAATCATAGGCTATGTAACACCTCCCCACAAAGAAAAAAGAAATTTACAAAGGAAATTTCTTATTACTCTAAAACAATCTGTATATGGCATTACAGACCATGCAAAGGTCTTTCCTAATGTTGCAAAAAATGAGATCTCCCTAGCACGTTCAGTCATAGGTACTTGCCAGTATCCCTTTAACAAATCAAACTTACTTATGTACCTAGCCTTTCCGATCTTGTCTATGCAATCTTCCACACGAGGGAGAGGGTAAGTGTCTGTTTTGGTTATCTGATTAACACGTCTGTAGTCGATGCAAAGCCTCTGTGACCCACCTGGCTTAGGGACTAGAGTGACAGGAGAACTCCACTCGCTCTGACAGGGCTCAATCATCTTGTGGTCCAACAGGTAGCCAAGCTCCTTCTGGATGAGAGGAACTTTCACTGGGTTCACACGGTAAGGAGGCAATTTAATTGGCTTTGCGTCTTCAACATCGACATCATGCATCAACACAGTGGTTCTTCCTGGAGTAGCACGGAACACTTGCGGGTACTCCTGCAGTAATACCGAAAACTCCTGCCTTTCCTTGGGTGGTAGATGAGAAAGCTTAGTCTGGAGATCATTCATGATATCAGGATTCTTCCCCAAACTATCACTCAGGCTCATACTGCATGGGAGAGCTTCACTTGCAGACTCAGGTGGAACAGCTACAGTGCAGACTGGATTATTTTCGTCCCGCCTGTGATATAACTTTAGCATGTTGATGTGACATAGTTGCTTGCTCTTTCTACGATCTGGTGTGGCGATGACATAGCTGACATCACTGAGTTTCTTCTCCACGAAATAAGGGCCACTAAACTTGGCTTGAAGAGGTTGCCCATGAACTGGTAGCAGAATCAAAACCTGATCTCCTGGCTGAAAGTGGCGTAACCTGGACTTCTTATCATACCAAGTCTTCATCTTCTCCTGAGCAGCTCCTAAATTCTCTCTCGCCAGCTGTAAAGCAGTGGACAGCCGTTCTTTGAAATTCATCACATACTCCAGCAGGTTGACGTCATCTTCCTCCGACAGCCAGCATTCCTTGAGTAGCTTAAGGGGTCCTCTTACTTCATGGCCAAACAGTAGTTCAAAAGGTGAGAAGCCCAGTGATTCATTTGGAGATTCTCTTGCAGCAAACACAACGAATGGAAGACCTTTATCCCAGTCTTTCTGATGTTCCAAACAGTATTTCTTGAGCATCGATTTGAGTGTTTGATGATATCTCTCCAACGCTCCTTGGGTCTGGGGATGGTAAGCTGAAGACGTGATCTGGGAGATGCCCAACTCTTTCAGAGACTGCTTGAAAACATTTGACATGAAATTACTTCCCCGGTCGGACTGTACCTCCTTGGGCAGACCAAACTTTGTGAAGAACCCTAGCATTTCCTTAACCACGTTCTTTGCTGAGATGTTTCTAAGTGGAATGGCTTCAGGATAACGAGTAGCCATATCAATCATGATCAACACATAAGAAAATCCTGAAGAAGTCTTAGGAAGAGGGCCCACAATATCCACCAACACACGGGTGAAAGGCGCCTCAAAAGGAGGAATGGGAACTAGAGGTGCAACCTTTTCAGTCTGATTACACTTCCCTACAACTTGACAGGTGTGACAAGACTTACAATACCAGGAAACATCCCTGAAGATACCTGGCCAGTAGAAGTGTTTCAAAATGCGTGCCACAGTCTTCCTCACTCCAAGGTGTCCTGCCAAACTGGAATCATGAGCCACTCTAATGATATCCTGCCTACAAACACGAGGGATGACAACTTGATGTACAACCTCCCATTCACAGTCGGCTGATGCTGTTGGGGGTCTCCACTTCCTCATAAGTACTCCTGACTTTACATAATAACAAGTAGAAGCACCGGCTGACTCTTCCTCACTGCAAGCAGAGTTAGCTAGACCTTTCAGCTCAGGGTCAGCAACCTGCAACTCAACCAACTCTTGACGAGACAAATTATCAACACTACGGGGTACTGCCTCATCTGGTGAGTGGTCCAAATTAGCAAGAAAAGTGTCAGCTAGGATAACATCATCATCATCATTATCCTCTAAATCACCAGTAACTTTAGACTTAGCCCTAGTGACAGCACATGCAGGGAACACATCAGGGACATCACAGTCCTGGGACGCAGCCACTGGCTCACTAGACAACTGAGGAGCTGGACACACTTGACTTCCACCAATATCATTTCCAAGTAAGAAAGTTACACCTGACATTGGGAGTGTCTCAACCAACCCAACCATAACGGAACCATTAACAAAACCAGACTCTAAATTCACTCTGCACAGAGGGACAGAGAAGTAATTATTTCCTACACCTTGTAAGATTACAGTTTCATCAGAGGAATTAACATTAGAGCCTAGAACACTGGTCAGCATAAGGGATTGGCAAGCACCTGTATCACGATATATTTGAACTGATTTCCTGTCATTACTGTCCAGAGGACTGACAAAACCATCAGACAGGAAATTAGCACATGAACTCTTGAGAGTGTCACCCACGTTACTGCTCAAAAGAGGAGCTCCATCATGAGAATTTAAGTTACCCCTCAAAGCAGGTTCAGTTAACTCAGTTAAAGAATTCTGGGAACTCTCAAGAGTGGACACTAGACCAATTGACTGAATATTTAAAGACTCCTTTTTGTTCACATCACGCTGTCTCCTGAAACATCTCTCCGTAGTATGACCAAGCTTACTACAATAAGTACATTTACTTTTCTGAAATCTAGAGGTGAAGCTGGTATTTACTTCCTGAGAAACATCATCCTTATTCTCTTTCCTGTTACCTGTACTCTGAGTAGAGGCAACGTACTTACTCTCAGCTTTCCCTTTTTCTCTAGAATATCTCTTGTGAGTGAGAACATACTCATCAGCTAAAACTGCAGCATCAGACAAATTATCTATTCTTTTCTCATCAAGATATAGGCTTACATCTTTATAAATACACCTTTTGAAGTCCTCCAGCAAAATCATCTGCTTAAATTTGTCAAAATCAGAATCCACATTCTTAGAATTTAACCACTGCTCCAACAGATCTTCTTTGATTTTTGCATACTCAACATGGGATTGCTTATCTTGCTTATAAGTTGTCCTAAATTTTACTCTATAAGCTTCAGGAACAAGCTCATAGGCCTTAAGAATCAAGCTCTTAACTACATCATAATTATCAGACTGATCCTGAGGCAAAGATGCATAAGTTACTTGAGCTTTACCGGTGAGAACAGTTTGAAGGAGTACTGGCCAATACTCCTTAGGCCAATTAAAACCTGTAGCTACCCTCTCAAACAACTGAAAATACTTAGTTAAATCAGATTCATTAAAAGGAGGGACAAGTTTAACATTTTTAGCCACATCAAAATCATCAGAGCTAGATGATCCAGTTCCACCTTGTTTCATGCGATACTCATGGTCTGCCTGAATCCTAGCAAGTTCAACTTGTGCGTGAAACTCAGCCTCCTTAACATCAGCCTCCTTAGCACGTGCTTGAAATTCAGCTTCCTTCTCACGAGCCTCCTGCAGGGCTAGCTGTAACTTAGCTAATTCAATCTGCGTTTGCTCATTTGGAGGAGTTACATTGAACAAGCTTTTATTAATCATGCCAACAATTTGATCTTTAGAATGATGAGAGTGAACTGCAATTCCCAATTGTTGAGCAACAAGCTTAAGTTCATTCTTTGTTCTGTTTTCTATATCACACACTGTTTGCACATTTGACAAAAAATCTTTGGCTTCATCAAGTGTAGAAATAGTAGCCATCATGAATATATCACAGTCACAAAATATCAAACAATATCCTTATGATAATATCCTGAATATCCTGATATGAGGTCGCCAAATTTATGTTACGGAACAGAGAAAGATAATGTACACTTTAAGTGAGAATACGAAGAGTCACTACTGTCCCGTAAAGTTCCAGGTTCAAAACAAAAGAGTTAGGTAAAATTACAAGTTAAAGTTTAATGCTTAAATTAACAACAAAACATTCAGGACTCATAAAGATAATATAATGGCAAATAAACAGGTTAAATATATGGTTAACTGCAATAGCCTCTATTAACACGAAATTAGCAAGAATAAATTTATCTAAGTCAGCCCTGATAAAAATGAGATACCAGATAATACTCAGTGAATGCCAGATAAATAATTACAGATACAAACTATTATCAAAAATGACTGACATAAAGAACCCTACATGAATTACAAAAACTTCACTAGGCCTACAAATTAAACTTATGCTATACAGTACAAGAAAAAATGCAACAACAGTTATACTCAAATTACACACAGCTGCTAGATGGTTGGAGACTTCTTGAGCACTCACAATAATAATATCTGTACAGGGGAGGACAGAGATGTGAACAAAATGAGGAGCAGATCTAAGTGGCAATGATGCAGAGACTGAGCTCATTATATAGGGGCCAGGAGAGCTTGATACAACTTGTAATGAGGACGCGCAAATGAAGCCATGAGGACAAAGAGATGACAATCCCGCAAAGTATAACAGAGATGTCGACTTACTCTACTATAACGGTAGAAGGGGGAACTGAGGCAGAACACGCTCGTGATCAAACATGCAGCATACCGTGCGTTAAAATTACACAAAGGATGATGAAATCATAGGCTATGTAACACCTCCCCACAAAGAAAAGAAATTTACAAAGGAAATTTCTTATTACTCTAAAACAATCTGTATATGGCATTACAGACCATGCAAAGGTCTTTCCTAATGTTGCAAAAAATGAGATCTCCCTAGCACGTTCAGTCATAGGTACTTGCCAGTATCCCTTTAACAAATCAAACTTACTTATGTACCTAGCCTTTCCGATCTTGTCTATGCAATCTTCCACACGAGGGAGAGGGTAAGTGTCTGTTTTGGTTATCTGATTAACACGTCTGTAGTCGATGCAAAGCCTCTGTGACCCACCTGGCTTAGGGACTAGAGTGACAGGAGAACTCCACTCGCTCTGACAGGGCTCAATCATCTTGTGGTCCAACAGGTAGCCAAGCTCCTTCTGGATGAGAGGAACTTTCACTGGGTTCACACGGTAAGGAGGCAATTTAATTGGCTTTGCGTCTTCAACATCGACATCATGCATCAACACAGTGGTTCTTCCTGGAGTAGCACGGAACACTTGCGGGTACTCCTGCAGTAATGCCGAAAACTCCTGCCTTTCCTTGGGTGGTAGATGAGAAAGCTTAGTCTGGAGATCATTCATGATATCAGGATTCTTCCCCAAACTATCACTCAGGCTCATACTGCATGGGAGAGCTTCACTTGCAGACTCGGGTGGAACAGCTACAGTGCAGACTGGATTATTTTCGTCCCGCCTGTGATATAACTTTAGCATGTTGATGTGACATAGTTGCTTGCTCTTTCTACGATCTGGTGTGGCGATGACATAGCTGACATCACTGAGTTTCTTCTCCACGAAATAAGGGCCACTAAACTTGGCTTGAAGAGGTTGCCCATGAACTGGTAGCAGAATCAAAACCTGATCTCCTGGCTGAAAGTGGCGTAACCTGGACTTCTTATCATACCAAGTCTTCATCTTCTCCTGAGCAGCTCCTAAATTCTCTCTCGCCAGCTGTAAAGCAGTGGACAGCCGTTCTTTGAAATTCATCACATACTCCAGCAGGTTGACGTCATCTTCCTCCGACAGCCAGCATTTCTTGAGTAGCTTAAGGGGTCCTCTTACTTCATGGCCAAACAGTAGTTCAAAAGGTGAGAAGCCCAGTGATTCATTTGGAGATTCTCTTGCAGCAAACACAACGAATGGAAGACCTTTATCCCAGTCTTTCTGATGTTCCAAACAGTATTTCTTGAGCATCGATTTGAGTGTTTGATGATATCTCTCCAACGCTCCTTGGGTCTGGGGATGGTAAGCTGAAGACGTGATCTGGGAGATGCCCAACTCTTTCAGAGACTGCTTGAAAACATTTGACATGAAATTACTTCCCCGGTCGGACTGTACCTCCTTGGGCAGACCAAACTTTGTGAAGAACCCTAGCATTTCCTTAACCACGTTCTTTGCTGAGATGTTTCTAAGTGGAATGGCTTCAGGATAACGAGTAGCCATATCAATCATGGTCAACACATAAGAAAATCCTGAAGAAGTCTTAGGAAGAGGGCCCACAATATCCACCAACACACGGGTGAAAGGCGCCTCAAAAGGAGGAATGGGAACTAGAGGTGCAACCTTTTCAGTCTGATTACACTTCCCTACAACTTGACAGGTGTGACAAGACTTACAATACCAGGAAACATCCCTGAAGATACCTGGCCAGTAGAAGTGTTTCAAAATGCGTGCCACAGTCTTCCTCACTCCAAGGTGTCCTGCCAAACTGGAATCATGAGCCACTCTAATGATATCCTGCCTACAAACACGAGGGATGACAACTTGATGTACAACCTCCCATTCACAGTCGGCTGATGCTGTTGGGGGTCTCCACTTCCTCATAAGTACTCCTGACTTTACATAATAACAAGTAGAAGCACCGGCTGACTCTTCCTCACTGCAAGCAGAGTTAGCTAGACCTTTCAGCTCAGGGTCAGCAACCTGCAACTCAACCAACTCTTGACGAGACAAATTATCAACACTACGGGGTACTGCCTCATCTGGTGAGTGGTCCAAATTAGCAAGAAAAGTGTCAGCTAGGATAACATCATCATCATCATTATCCTCTAAATCACCAGTAACTTTAGACTTAGCCCTAGTGACAGCACATGCAGGGAACACATCAGGGACATCACAGTCCTGGGACGCAGCCACTGGCTCACTAGACAACTGAGGAGCTGGACACACTTGACTTCCACCAATATCATTTCCAAGTAAGAAAGTTACACCTGACATTGGGAGTGTCTCAACCAACCCAACCATAACGGAACCATTAACAAAACCAGACTCTAAATTCACTCTGCACAGAGGGACAGAGAAGTAATTATTTCCTACACCTTGTAAGATTACAGTTTCATCAGAGGAATTAACATTAGAGCCTAGAACACTGGTCAGCATAAGGGATTGGCAAGCACCTGTATCACGATATATTTGAACTGATTTCCTGTCATTACTGTCCAGAGGACTGACAAAACCATCAGACAGGAAATTAGCACATGAACTCTTGAGAGTGTCACCCACGTTACTGCTTCAAAGAGGAGCTCCATCATGAGAATTTAAGTTACCCTCAAAGCAGGTTCAGTTAACTCAGTTAAAGAATTCTGGGAACTCTCAAGAGTGGACACTAGACCAATTGACTGAATATTTAAAGACTCCTTTTTGTTCACATCACGCTGTCTCCTGAAACATCTCTCCGTAGTATGACCAAGCTTACTACAATAAGTACATTTACTTTTCTGAAATCTAGAGGTGAAGCTGGTATTTACTTCCTGAGAAACATCATCCTTATTCTCTTTCCTGTTACCTGTACTCTGAGTAGAGGCAACGTACTTACTCTCAGCTTTCCCTTTTTCTCTAGAATATCTCTTGTGAGTGAGAACATACTCATCAGCTAAAACTGCAGCATCAGACAAATTATCTATTCTTTTCTCATCAAGATATAGGCTTACATCTTTATAAATACACCTTTTGAAGTCCTCCAGCAAAATCATCTGCTTAAATTTGTCAAAATCAGAATCCACATTCTTAGAATTTAACCACTGCTCCAACAGATCTTCTTTGATTTTTGCATACTCAACATGGGATTGCTTATCTTGCTTATAAGTTGTCCTAAATTTTACTCTATAAGCTTCAGGAACAAGCTCATAGGCCTTAAGAATCAAGCTCTTAACTACATCATAATTATCAGACTGATCCTGAGGCAAAGATGCATAAGTTACTTGAGCTTTACCGGTGAGAACAGTTTGAAGGAGTACTGGCCAATACTCCTTAGGCCAATTAAAACCTGTAGCTACCCTCTCAAACAACTGAAAATACTTAGTTAAATCAGATTCATTAAAAGGAGGGACAAGTTTAACATTTTTAGCCACATCAAAATCATCAGAGCTAGATGATCCAGTTCCACCTTGTTTCATGCGATACTCATGGTCTGCCTGAATCCTAGCAAGTTCAACTTGTGCGTGAAACTCAGCCTCCTTAACATCAGCCTCCTTAGCACGTGCTTGAAATTCAGCTTCCTTCTCACGAGCCTCCTGCAGGGCTAGCTGTAACTTAGCTAATTCAATCTGCGTTTGCTCATTTGGAGGAGTTACATTGAACAAGCTTTTATTAATCATGCAAACAATTTGATCTTTAGAATGATGAGAGTGAACTGCAATTCCCAATTGTTGAGCAACAAGCTTAAGTTCATTCTTTGTTCTGTTTTCTATATCACACACTGTTTGCACATTTGACAAAAAATCTTTGGCTTCATCAAGTGTAGAAATAGTAGCCATCATGAATATATCACAGTCACAAAATATCAAACAATATCCTTATGATAATATCCTGAATATCCTGATATGAGGTCGCCAAATTTATGTTACGGAACAGAGAAAGATAATGTACACTTTAAGTGAGAATACGAAGAGTCACTACTGTCCCGTAAAGTTCCAGGTTCAAAACAAAAGAGTTAGGTAAAATTACAAGTTAAAGTTTAATGCTTAAATTAACAACAAAACATTCAGGACTCATAAAGATAATATAATGGCAAATAAACAGGTTAAATATATGGTTAACTGCAATAGCCTCTATTAACACGAAATTAGCAAGAATAAATTTATCTAAGTCAGCCCTGATAAAAATGAGATACCAGATAATACTCAGTGAATGCCAGATAAATAATTACAGATACAAACTATTATCAAAAATGACTGACATAAAGAACCCTACATGAATTACAAAAACTTCACTAGGCCTACAAATTAAACTTATGCTATACAGTACAAGAAAAAATGCAACAACAGTTATACTCAAATTACACACAGCTGCTAGATGGTTGGAGACTTCTTGAGCACTCACAATAATAATATCTGTACAGGGGAGGACAGAGATGTGAACAAAATGAGGAGCAGATCTAAGTGGCAATGATGCAGAGACTGAGCTCATTATATAGGGGCCAGGAGAGCTTGATACAACTTGTAATGAGGACGCGCAAATGAAGCCATGAGGACAAAGAGATGACAATCCCGCAAAGTATAACAGAGATGTCGACTTACTCTACTATAACGGTAGAAGGGGGGAACTGAGGCAGAACACGCTCGTGATCAAACATGCAGCATACCGTGCGTTAAAATTACACAAAGGATGATGAAATCATAGGCTATGTAACACCTCCCCACAAAGAAAAAAGAAATTTACAAAGGAAATTTCTTATTACTCTAAAACAATCTGTATATGGCATTACAGACCATGCAAAGGTCTTTCCTAATGTTGCAAAAAATGAGATCTCCCTAGCACGTTCAGTCATAGGTACTTGCCAGTATCCCTTTAACAAATCAAACTTACTTATGTACCTAGCCTTTCCGATCTTGTCTATGCAATCTTCCACACGAGGGAGAGGGTAAGTGTCTGTTTTGGTTATCTGATTAACACGTCTGTAGTCGATGCAAAGCCTCTGTGACCCACCTGGCTTAGGGACTAGAGTGACAGGAGAACTCCACTCGCTCTGACAGGGCTCAATCATCTTGTGGTCCAACAGGTAGCCAAGCTCCTTCTGGATGAGAGGAACTTTCACTGGGTTCACACGGTAAGGAGGCAATTTAATTGGCTTTGCGTCTTCAACATCGACATCATGCATCAACACAGTGGTTCTTCCTGGAGTAGCACGGAACACTTGCGGGTACTCCTGCAGTAATGCCGAAAACTCCTGCCTTTCCTTGGGTGGTAGATGAGAAAGCTTAGTCTGGAGATCATTCATGATATCAGGATTCTTCCCCAAACTATCACTCAGGCTCATACTGCATGGGAGAGCTTCACTTGCAGACTCGGGTGGAACAGCTACAGTGCAGACTGGATTATTTTCGTCCCGCCTGTGATATAACTTTAGCATGTTGATGTGACATAGTTGCTTGCTCTTTCTACGATCTGGTGTGGCGATGACATAGCTGACATCACTGAGTTTCTTCTCCACGAAATAAGGGCCACTAAACTTGGCTTGAAGAGGTTGCCCATGAACTGGTAGCAGAATCAAAACCTGATCTCCTGGCTGAAAGTGGCGTAACCTGGACTTCTTATCATACCAAGTCTTCATCTTCTCCTGAGCAGCTCCTAAATTCTCTCTCGCCAGCTGTAAAGCAGTGGACAGCCGTTCTTTGAAATTCATCACATACTCCAGCAGGTTGACGTCATCTTCCTCCGACAGCCAGCATTCCTTGAGTAGCTTAAGGGGTCCTCTTACTTCATGGCCAAACAGTAGTTCAAAAGGTGAGAAGCCCAGTGATTCATTTGGAGATTCTCTTGCAGCAAACACAACGAATGGAAGACCTTTATCCCAGTCTTTCTGATGTTCCAAACAGTATTTCTTGAGCATCGATTTGAGTGTTTGATGATATCTCTCCAACGCTCCTTGGGTCTGGGGATGGTAAGCTGAAGACGTGATCTGGGAGATGCCCAACTCTTTCAGAGACTGCTTGAAAACATTTGACATGAAATTACTTCCCCGGTCGGACTGTACCTCCTTGGGCAGACCAAACTTTGTGAAGAACCCTAGCATTTCCTTAACCACGTTCTTTGCTGAGATGTTTCTAAGTGGAATGGCTTCAGGATAACGAGTAGCCATATCAATCATGGTCAACACATAAGAAAATCCTGAAGAAGTCTTAGGAAGAGGGCCCACAATATCCACCAACACACGGGTGAAAGGCGCCTCAAAAGGAGGAATGGGAACTAGAGGTGCAACCTTTTCAGTCTGATTACACTTCCCTACAACTTGACAGGTGTGACAAGACTTACAATACCAGGAAACATCCCTGAAGATACCTGGCCAGTAGAAGTGTTTCAAAATGCGTGCCACAGTCTTCCTCACTCCAAGGTGTCCTGCCAAACTGGAATCATGAGCCACTCTAATGATATCCTGCCTACAAACACGAGGGATGACAACTTGATGTACAACCTCCCATTCACAGTCGGCTGATGCTGTTGGGGGTCTCCACTTCCTCATAAGTACTCCTGACTTTACATAATAACAAGTAGAAGCACCGGCTGACTCTTCCTCACTGCAAGCAGAGTTAGCTAGACCTTTCAGCTCAGGGTCAGCAACCTGCAACTCAACCAACTCTTGACGAGACAAATTATCAACACTACGGGGTACTGCCTCATCTGGTGAGTGGTCCAAATTAGCAAGAAAAGTGTCAGCTAGGATAACATCATCATCATCATTATCCTCTAAATCACCAGTAACTTTAGACTTAGCCCTAGTGACAGCACATGCAGGGAACACATCAGGGACATCACAATCCTGGGACGCAGCCACTGGCTCACTAGACAACTGAGGAGCTGGACACACTTGACTTCCACCAATATCATTTCCAAGTAAGAAAGTTACACCTGACATTGGGAGTGTCTCAACCAACCCAACCATAACGGAACCATTAACAAAACCAGACTCTAAATTCACTCTGCACAGAGGGACAGAGAAGTAATTATTTCCTACACCTTGTAAGATTACAGTTTCATCAGAGGAATTAACATTAGAGCCTAGAACACTGGTCAGCATAAGGGATTGGCAAGCACCTGTATCACGATATATTTGAACTGATTTCCTGTCATTACTGTCCAGAGGACTGACAAAACCATCAGACAGGAAATTAGCACATGAACTCTTGAGAGTGTCACCCACGTTACTGCTCAAAAGAGGAGCTCCATCATGAGAATTTAAGTTACCCCTCAAAGCAGGTTCAGTTAACTCAGTTAAAGAATTCTGGGAACTCTCAAGAGTGGACACTAGACCAATTGACTGAATATTTAAAGACTCCTTTTTGTTCACATCACGCTGTCTCCTGAAACATCTCTCCGTAGTATGACCAAGCTTACTACAATAAGTACATTTACTTTTCTGAAATCTAGAGGTGAAGCTGGTACTTACTTCCTGAGAAACATCATCCTTATTCTCTTTCCTGTTACCTGTACTCTGAGTAGAGGCAACGTACTTACTCTCAGCTTTCCCTTTTTCTCTAGAATATCTCTTGTGAGTGAGAACATACTCATCAGCTAAAACTGCAGCATCAGACAAATTATCTATTCTTTTCTCATCAAGATATAGGCTTACATCTTTATAAATACACCTTTTGAAGTCCTCCAGCAAAATCATCTGCTTAAATTTGTCAAAATCAGAATCCACATTCTTAGAATTTAACCACTGCTCCAACAGATCTTCTTTGATTTTTGCATACTCAACATGGGATTGCTTATCTTGCTTATAAGTTGTCCTAAATTTTACTCTATAAGCTTCAGGAACAAGCTCATAGGCCTTAAGAATCAAGCTCTTAACTACATCATAATTATCAGACTGATCCTGAGGCAAAGATGCATAAGTTACTTGAGCTTTACCGGTGAGAACAGTTTGAAGGAGTACTGGCCAATACTCCTTAGGCCAATTAAAACCTGTAGCTACCCTCTCAAACAACTGAAAATACTTAGTTAAATCAGATTCATTAAAAGGAGGGACAAGTTTAACATTTTTAGCCACATCAAAATCATCAGAGCTAGATGATCCAGTTCCACCTTGTTTCATGCGATACTCATGGTCTGCCTGAATCCTAGCAAGTTCAACTTGTGCGTGAAACTCAGCCTCCTTAACATCAGCCTCCTTAGCACGTGCTTGAAATTCAGCTTCCTTCACACGAGCCTCCTGCAGGGCTAGCTGTAACTTAGCTAATTCAATCTGCGTTTGCTCATTTGGAGGAGTTACATTGAACAAGCTTTTATTAATCATGCCAACAATTTGATCTTTAGAATGATGAGAGTGAACTGCAATTCCCAATTGTTGAGCAACAAGCTTAAGTTCATTCTTTGTTCTGTTTTCTATATCACACACTGTTTGCACATTTGACAAAAAATCTTTGGCTTCATCAAGTGTAGAAATAGTAGCCATCATGAATATATCACAGTCACAAAATATCAAACAATATCCTTATGATAATATCCTGAATATCCTGATATGAGGTCGCCAAATTTATGTTACGGAACAGAGAAAGATAATGTACACTTTAAGTGAGAATACGAAGAGTCACTACTGTCCCGTAAAGTTCCAGGTTCAAAACAAAAGAGTTAGGTAAAATTACAAGTTAAAGTTTAATGCTTAAATTAACAACAAAACATTCAGGACTCATAAAGATAATGTAATGGCAAATAAACAGGTTAAATATATGGTTAACTGCAATAGCCTCTATTAACACGAAATTAGCAAGAATAAATTTATCTAAGTCAGCCCTGATAAAAATGAGATACCAGATAATACTCAGTGAATGCCAGATAAATAATTACAGATACAAACTATTATCAAAAATGACTGACATAAAGAACCCTACATGAATTACAAAAACTTCACTAGGCCTACAAATTAAACTTATGCTATACAGTACAAGAAAAAATGCAACAACAGTTATACTCAAATTACACACAGCTGCTAGATGGTTGGAGACTTCTTGAGCACTCACAATAATAATATCTGTACAGGGGAGGACAGAGATGTGAACAAAATGAGGAGCAGATCTAAGTGGCAATGATGCAGAGACTGAGCTCATTATATAGGGGCCAGGAGAGCTTGATACAACTTGTAATGAGGACGCGCAAATGAAGCCATGAGGACAAAGAGATGACAATCCCGCAAAGTATAACAGAGATGTCGACTTACTCTACTATAACGGTAGAAGGGGGGAACTGAGGCAGAACACGCTCGTGATCAAACATGCAGCATACCGTGCGTTAAAATTACACAAAGGATGATGAAATCATAGGCTATGTAACAACAAGCATACATCATTTCTATCCTTAATGACCTAGCGCAGCTTGTAAGGCACCCTAACTGTATCCCTGACTGCCTTCGAGAGAGTTCCAACATATTTGACCTCTTCCATACAACTAATCCTTCTGCTTACACTGTTAATCCTTTCTCTCATTTGAGCTCCTCCAATCACAACCTTATTACCTTAATCTGTCCTATCGCTTCAGTACCGCCTATGGACCTTCAAAAGAAATATCGGCTGTAGCACTTTGTAGCTGCTGCTTGGGAAACTCTCAGGCAGTATTTCTTTGATTTTTCCCTGGAATGAAGGAGCCATCTGAGTGTGCCATGTGCATTATGAAGGTTGTTCTCTCGGGCATGAAAATATACATTCCTTTCTCATATCCTTTGACTAATCCAAGAAAGCCTTGGTTTAATCACACTTGTTCTAATGTTGTTTATAACAAGGAGAAGGCCTATAAAATGTACCATAGCGAACATCATTTTTATGTTTCTTCCCGGAATCGTGCTAAGTCTGTTCTTCGCTCTGCTAAAAATAATATCATCTGTACAAAATGCTCTCAACTCTCTAACTCGAATTCTTCCCTCTCCTTCTGGCACCTTGCCAAAAACCTTTCTAACATCTTTACCTCATCATCCTTCCCTCCTCTTTTCTACTCTGATAGATCTGTAGCTATTTCTTCTACTGATAAAGCAGCTCTCTTTGCTCAGACTTTCTCCTCCAATTCCACCTTAGACGATTCCAGGGCTGTTCCTCCATCACTTCCCTCCTCTGACTTCCTCATGGCTAACATTAAAATTTCTTCGGCTGATGTATTTTCTGCTATCACAGGCCTCAGTATTAATAAGGCATATGGGCCTGATGGAGTCCCTCCTGTTGCTCTCAAGAACTATGCTTCTGTGCTTACACCCTGCCTAGGCAAACTCTTTTGCCTTTGTTTATCAACTTGTACCTTTCCTTCTTGCTGGAAGTTTGCTCTCAATCAGCCAGTCCCAAAGAAGGGTGACCATTCCCAACCCTCTAACTATCGTCCAATTGCTTTAACATGCTGTATCTCAAAAGTTTTTGAGTCTATTCTTAATAGAACAATTTTAAAGCATCTTTCCTATCACAACCTTCTTTCTGATCGTCAGTATGGGTTCCGTCAGGGACGTTTCTCAGGCGATCTTCTCACCTACCTTTCAGACTCCTGGTCATCCTCCTTTCGGGACTTTGGCGAAAGCTTTGCCACTGCACTTGACATCTCAAAGGCTTTCGATCGAGTCTGGCATAAATCTTTAATTTCCAAACTGCCCTCTTACGGTTTCTATCCTTCTATCTGTGCCTTCATCTCTAGCTTCCCTTCTGGTTGTTCTATAGGCGCTGTTGTAGACGGCCATCGTTCTTCTAGATCTATTAACAGTGGTGTTCCTCAGACCTCTGTCCTCTCACCAACTCTCTTCCTTTTATTCATCAATGATCTTCTAAGCTGTACATCTAACCCTATCCACTCATATGCTGATGACTCCACCCTTCACCTTTCCATTCGATTCCCACAGCATCCATCTCAACAGTTGCTTCAACAAACAAGGGATGAGGCTATGGCACACCTAATGTCTGACTTGGCTCGTATCTCTGACTGGGGTAAAAATAATCTGGTTGTATTTAATGCATCAAAGACTCAGTTTTTGCATCTATCAACCCGACAAAATCTTCCACAGGTATACCCACTAATGTTTAATAATATTCAGCTTAATCCTGCATCATCGTTGAACATGCTTGGGGTTTCATTTGCATCGAACTTGGTTTGGAAAGCTCATATTACATCTCTTGTAAAAACTACTTCCAAGAGATTGGGTGTGCTAAGCCGACTCCATTCCTTCTTTACCCCTGCACAATTGTTGACTCTATACAGGGGTTTTATCCACCCCTGCGTGGAGTACAACTCTCATGTGTGGGGAGGCTCCCCACATACAGCTCTTCTCAATTGGGTGGAGTCAAAAGCTTTTCGTCTCATTAACTCTCCCCCTCTTACTGACTCCCTTCAACCTCTGTCTCTTCGCCGCACTGTTGCATCTTTATCTCTATTCTATCGCTACTTCAGTGGTTACTGTTCCTCTGAACTGTCTGCATGCATTCCTCCACCTCTACGACGGGCGCATAGCACCCGTCTAGCAGCAAACTCTCACCCCTTTTCTGTCCAACTCTCTAATGTAAGCGTTAACCATTACTCCCTGTCTTTCATTTATGCAACAGGTCAACTCTGGAACTGTCTCCCTCTGTCTGTATTTCCTGCTTCCTATGATCTCCGGTCTTTCAAACGGTGTGTGTCCAGGCATCTTGAAATGAATGGATCTTGAATTTGGCTTTCTCTTGTATTTTGTTTTTCTCTTAGAAGGAACAGTTTTGCGGGCTCGTTGCCTTTAGCTCCTTCTTCCTCACATAAAAAAAAAAATCATCCTTAAACATACCTAAGCTTTCATTCTTTCGTGACTTATCTTGGAAAGATCATATTACATGTCTTGTAAAACCTGCTTTCAAGAGATTAGGTGTGCTATGCCAGCTACGTACTTTCTTTACCCCTGGACAGTTGTTGACTTCATACACCGATTTTATTCACCCCTGTGTGGAGTACAACTCATGTGTGGGGAGGCTCCCCACATAAGGCTCTTCTCAATAGGGCTGAGTCAAAGGCTTTTTGTCTCATTAACCCTCGTCCTCTTACTGGCTCCCTGCAACCTCTGTCACATGCATACAGTGCTGCATCTTTATCTCTTTTCTGTCGCTACTTCAATGGTCACTGCTCCTCTGAACTGTCTGTTTGCATCCCTCCACCTCTACAACGGGTGCGTAGCACCCGTCTGGCAACAAACTCCCATCCTTTTTCTGTCCAGTTCTTTAATGCACGAGTTAACCGTTACTCCCAGTCCTTCATTTATGCAACAGTTCAGCTCGGGTACTGTCTCCCTTTGTCTGTATTTCCTACTTCCTATGATCTCCAGTCATTCAAATGCAGTGTTTCCAGGCATCTCGAATGAGCGGATCTTGAATTTGGCTGTCTTTTGTATTTTTTGTTTTTTCTTTTCCTTGGAAAGAGTGGTTCCTAAGCTCCTGGCCTTTGGTTCCTTCTTCCTTACATAAAAAAAAAGCATCCAAAAATGCGAAAAACATACATAATTATTTTCTTCAAACCCCCCATATTATTTAGTGATACCTTCCATATAATGTAGTGACACCTTCCTTATTATGTGCTGATTTTGTTTGTAATACATATATCTAGTCATTTCAAACATTTTCAGCAAAACTGAATTTTGGGGGTGGTGAAAATATGGTTATTTCTTAGTGTAATATTTTGTTGTTTGTTTGCTTAGTTTTCACCAGTGTGTAGGCAATCATTTTGCACAATTTTCCGAGTATTATTGCGAAGCACAGGGTGCATTTAAGAGGATAAAAATTATACTGCCAGGTGCACCAGACGATTCTCCTCAATTTGATAAAGAAAAAAAATATATAAATTTTCGAAACTTGAAAAAAATGGTACCTGCACCGGCCAGGGAGTATTCTGGAGGCTCAGCCACGTAGGGTTTAGGAGCAGTCATCTCGTGTGAATAGCTGAATTTTAACCCGAAGCCCTTAGTACCTCAGGCCTCCTTCAAAATCTTAGAAAACGCAGAAGAAAACTTTAAATGGGTCAGGAAGAGCAGATTAAAAGAGTTCGGTTAGATGGGGCAAAAAGTTCGTTGAGGAGGAAATGGAAGCTGAGAGAGAAAGAGAGAGAGCAATAGGGCTGGGTTAGATGGGAGAAAAGTTTGTTGAGGAGAAAATGGAAGTTTAGGGAGAGTTAAGTGATGATGAAGAAGACACTCAGTGTCTTAATGTTTTCTTCCATTTGCCGTCTTTCGCGGCCCTCTCTTCCGCTAACCATTTTACATTCTTTTTCCTTATATTTTCTGTCTTTATATTTTGTTTTTCTACTTTATTCATTTTTAAAAATTAGTTTCTGGAATTATATTATAATGATTTTTAAAAACGTCCTTTGATACGCTTTCCTGGGTAAAGCTATTCTTTCTTCCATCCTTTCCCTTTTCCCTTCTCTCTCTCTCTCTCTCTCTCTCTCTCTCTCTCTCTCTCTCTCTCTCTCTCTCAGATATTCGTCGTTTTTGGCCACGCTTTAAGAAAACTCAAATGCCATCCTTCATTTTCCTCCTCACTGGTTGAGATTAAAGACGCTCAAGGCCGTGTCATCAACATTCCTACCCACTGACGCCATCTATCACTCGCTGAGATATTTCCTCCCCAGTGATATCAGCGCCTTCACTACCTGACATCATTTTTCCACTGACATCATATCCTCTACTTAATGACATTTTCCCCAGTCCTCTTCCCTTTCATTCTTTAACATCATTTCCCTGACAATGGCATCACCTAACCCAGTAGTACATCTCCCACTCACTGACAACTACGTCTCTGACATTCTCCCCACCCCCTGATCATCTCCCTCACTCCTCTGACCCAGTCTTGGAGGTTGGGAAGGGGAGGGAGGGGGGTAGAGAATTCATCCAGGGGTGAATATGCCATGTCTGGAATTTATCCATGGGGTTTTATGTCCAGTGAGGAAATTATCCAGGGGGAATATGTCCATGGGGATGTTTGTCCAGGGGGAAATATATCCAGAAGGAAATTCAGAAGACGATATGTCGTGGGGGAATTTATCGAGGGGGAATTTTGCCCAGGGAGGAAATTGTTCGGGAGGAATTATTTCACGGTGGTATATGTTCAGGTGGAAACTTGTCCAGAGGTGGATCTACCACGGGTGGGAGAATTTATCTAGGAGCAGAATATATCTGAGGGACAATTTATTTAGGGTAGAAATAGGTGCGAGGACAATTATGTCCAGGGGGTAATAATAGAGTGAAAAATATCCATGGGAGAAAATATCCAGATGGGAGGAATACGTTCGAGAGGATGTTACAAGAGGGGAATACGTTCGAGGGAAAGTGACAAGAGGGGTAATTCAACAAGGGGAGAAAATTTCTGTCTCAGAGTATAAACGGGCTGCACACACACCACAAACAAGACTGTACTAAAAGGAAAGCTTACCGTGGGTCTTTGCATACAGTGCCAACAATGTAGAACACTGGGTGCCGCCGATTTTTGTCGATTTTGAACTGTTGGATTATAACAAGCGAAAACAGTTGTAGGGCCTCATGAAATGGTTGGTGACCTAGTTTTGTGTAGCCACTGTGGGATTCACATCCACTGACAATTTACTAGGAAGGCCAATGAGAGAGAGAGAGAGAGAGAGAGAGAGAGAGAGAGAGAGAGAGAGAGAGAGAGAGAACATTGGATGGATATTAGCTGTTGGTGGTGGTGAGTGGGTTGTGATGATGATAAGAGCTTTAAAGATGAGTGTCAATAAACCGCCTTACATCCTTGCCCTCCACACTTTAAGCGAAGGCCCAGGAGGTGGGTCGTGAGGAATGTGTTGATATTAAGAAAGCATGATGAAAATGGTGAGTTTAATGGGTAGCGTGTCTTTTCCATTTTAAGTGGTGTGTGGAAGGTGAGTTTTGTGGTGACTGCTTTCTCCTGCCTGAATGATGTTTGACAGTCTTCCATGAAAAAAAAACACCATCGTACTGAAGTGCTTAAGAAGGTTGGGGCAGAAACTACCTCAGTAGAAAGATAGTTGATGCACCGATGAAGTCACATCACTAATTTCTTCAGCATATTCATTATTCACAGTTATATTAGTCACTTCCCGACCCCAAATGTTACTTTTCATTCACATTATTCACCACGTATCTACGTATTCCCAACACGATAACGCCTTTGTTTAATTTATTCTTGTTATTTACAGACATTTATTCAGTTTGTGGGGGATTTCCAGTAGTGGATGAGATACTGAATACCATATCTAATCTTTTCATCTCGAAAAATCTCCCCGATGCTAAGTAAACTCGTCAGCAAATACCATAAATGAAATCAAAACACGTTATTTAACTGAAGGGTTGCGCTGATATTCCATTTTGTAACTCGCTAACACCATAGGTCCTTATTAAACTGAAGATGGACATCACATGGAGAATGGGTTAGTTTCTTCACTATGTTGATTTTCAGTTGATGCTACCCTTGGATGTTTTTGTCTGACTTAGGTCAGATCAATTCCAGTCCATTCAGGCCAGCTTATCTAGAGTTATGTCCGCTCAGACCTGCTCTAACAACTTCAAGTCATTCGTTTCAGCTTTTTTCCTGTGTATGCAGTTACTTCCTATCTTCCACATTCAGAGACCGGCAGATCACCTCAGGTTTATTTCAGTTGTTTTTGATCTTTTACGGCAGTTTCGGATGATTTCAGGTTCATGAGAGCAACTTACATATACAGTAAACAGACCGAATCAGGATATTTTCTTGTTTGTATGAACAGTACGGTACCTAAAATCATTCCGACTGGAGTTATGTTTTTCGATCTATGGATTTTGAAAATGATCATCACATTGCAGCAGAAATGGGTAGGGCTGGCGAGGAAAACAAGCGGGGAAAGGAAGAAGGAGTCGTGAGTGTAACTGATTATGATCCAGGATTTCTGAGTGTGGGATTTTGCTGGAAGAATACACAAGTGTACTGCCCTCCGCAAATCAGCTCATGACCGCAAAGCTTACAAAGCCGTACGATTTACTGACTATTAAAATGCTAGTTTTTATCCTTTTTAATCGACACTAGACACGCCTGAGCATTGTATATCGACTAGTGGATCTAGGAGTGATTCCCCCAACGCTTTTTTTTCTTTTTTCTTCCAAGGGTGCACTTTCGGCATCAAAAATTATTCGCTCCACGGCAAATTCTCTGTTGATAAGAAACACCTTCAAAAACAACTAAACTGCAAAGAGTGCTTTGGAGATAAAGTACAACGTAATATCATTATAAAATTAAGAGAAGACATCTAGAAAGTACAAAACAGTGCAACTAAAATATAAAAAAATCATTCGCAAAACAAACAAATTCAGTGAGAACTGTGAGTTTGTTTTTGTACAATAATCTCATTTACATTAGAACTAATTACAGACAAACTCCCATTTCCTCAGCAGCACAAAGAAGCTTTTCTCTTTTCTGATCTTTGATATTTTATGTGTGATGTCGCCTTGGTGGTTTAATATTTATATGGATGGTGTTGTAAGGGAGGTGAATGCAAGAGTGTTAGGTGGAGATATGAGTCTGGTGAATGTTGATGGTGGCGAGTGGATTCTGAAGCAGCTGCTGTTTGCTGATGATACCGCACTGGTGGCTGATTCAGAGGAGAGATTGAGACAGTTGGTAGAGAAGTTTGGAAGGGTGTGTGAAAGGAGGAAATTGAAAGTAAACGAGAATAAGAGTAAAATGATGAAGTGTACGAGGTTAGTGGATGGTAGGGGGATGAATATAGTTTTGAATGGCGAGTTGCTTGAGGAGGTAAAGTGTATTAAATATTTAGGGTCACATGTTGCTGTGGATGGAACAATAGATGCAGAAGTGAAGTTTAGAATGAATGAAGTAGGTATGGTGCTGGGAGGAATGAAAAAAGTGTTTAGATATCGTTTGCTTAGAATGGATGTAAAGAGAAGGCTGTATGAGGATGTTGTGGTACCGACTGCGTTATATGGGGCTGAAACATGGAATATGGGTGTAGCAGAGAGGAAGAGTTTGAATGTAATGGAGATGAGGTGTCTGAGGAGTATGTGTGGAGTGATGCATATGGACTGAGTGCGAAATTATGAAGTGCGAAGGAGAACTGGAGTTGTTCGGGAGATGACTGGTAGAGTTGACCAGAGGGTGTTGCGATGGTCTGGCCATATGGAGAGAATGGATAATGAGCGATTGGTGAAAAAGATAACTAGATCTGATTTGAGAGGTGTAAGGCTGAGAGGGAGACCACGAATAGGATGGATGGACAGTGTGAAGAAAGCGCTGGATGCGAGAGGGATGTCTGTTGAGCAAGGAAGAGTGGTTGTGTGTGACAGAAATAAATAGAGAGAAATTGTGAATGAATAAATGATGACGCAGCCCTGAGGGGATATTCTCCAGCATTTGTCTAATCAGCTAGTCAGGTCAGGTGCGGGTAAGAGGATGGGTATATTGTGATGTGGCAGGGGTAAACCACCTCTGCTGTCAGGCCCTGCTGTGGATGTCACTGATTGCACTGTGCAGTTGACCCTTGTGCGGTGTGATGCGGTTAGGATCTGTCCCTTCTCGCCTTTGGGGCTAAGATGCGAATGAATGTGTTTGAATGGATGAGTAAATGGGGAGTGTGTCGTCCTGTCTCGGCTACCTCCCTTTCCTTGGGGGAAGCAGCCTAGGTATATAGATAGATAGATAGATCGTACATCATACCAGAGGCAGTTTAATCGTACATGTACGATAATTATCGTACGAATGGCATCCCTGCTTGGGCCAGTGAAGGCCTGACAATGTCAGCGTGGTGACAGCTGCTATTATATAGGCTATGAAATGACTGGCAGGAAATCTAAACAATACATAATAAATTAGGTAGTTCCAGGTGAATGTAAATATCACTTAGGTTTCTCCCTTCCTTTCTTATATGTATTTTTTATTATGAGAACAGGTCATATGGCATATTTCAAAGGGAAATAAACAGGGAAAATTAGTGAACGAGTGTACATGAGGTGTTGCCAGGTGATAATTAGCCCATTCCAGATGTATGGCAGTATCAATTACCTTTTCTCTTTCTTTCATATATCATTTTGCATAAGAATAGGGCAAAGGGCACATTTCAATGGATAAAATGAGTGGAAAAATCCGTCCAACACTTGTGTAGTGCAACGCAGCTGGTCAGGTGGGAGGAGAGGGTAATGGAGGGGAGGTAAGGAGGGGGGGGAGTCAAGGACAGGAGAAAAATTGCTAAATTGTCAACAGTGGATGCGAGTACAGGTGACATTAACAAAACTGAGTATAGCTGGACGCTGGTAGTACTGATAGATGATACAAGCCACCACTTGAAAGCCCAGGCGAATTCAAAATGACACAGAATCACAAATGTGACGCCCCGCGGTATGATCCCTTGCTCCCAAGCATCACGAAAGTGACGCCCCACGGTTAAGTGGTTAAAAAGAACAAAGCACCTCCCCCCCATTTTGCAGCCACTGACAGTTTTGTTTGTGAATATTACAATTATTCAGCGATTATCTCAGGGTTTACGTATACTTCGAAGTAAAATCCATATGCAGAGATGAAGATTAAAACAAAAGACCTCAACAGCTGAAATTACAAATTGTACTACAATTAAAGCAACATTTTATTCATCAACCAGTCATGTACAACAGCAGGTGATGATGTATTTTTAGAGGAATATGCAGTCAGCTAGCACCTTGGCTGTGAGACGTTTATACAAAATTAGCATCATGATGGCTGACCAATCAGCAAGCATCTGATAATAGTGGCTGTCCAGTCTCTCATTCTATAGGGTCTCTACTGTGTTCCAGCCTTCCCATGTCAAGTGACCCGCAGGCTCTATGTTGCCTCCCAGTACTGAGGGCATCAGGGGTGGACATATTGAATGTTCAGCATGCCTGTTGCTTTTAACTGTGATTAACTCGATTTCTTCATTAACTTTGCCCCGTTGCGCTACCTGGGGATGCTCGCCTGACCTGAACAAGGGTAGATGATCACTGATTTCCCGGAAATCCTCAGACAAGAAAGGAATGGGAAATAAAAAGGCAGTCTACTATTTACCTAGAGCCCGATGCCATAATTCCTTAAGGGTTGGGCTTTTGACTTGGTTGTTTTACGAGGCGGGGCACTAACCCTCTGCCATCCCACTTGTTGACACATACATGACATGTATAGGTTGGTTATATGGTTACCACCTAGCACTGTATATGATTTCCTGACTTACAGGAAACAATAAGGCTTGTCACACAATGTAAAGCAACTTTCAAAGTTAATATGAGTAAAGGACCGGTGGGAAAATTGGGGAGCAAATGATGCCACTAGTGTTCGGTAAGTTTAAATATGTATTTTATGAAAGACATAATTTATAATAACGTTCGATTCTTGAAACACGAATTTATCATACAAATTTCATAATATTTATGATATTCCTGCAATCCTGTAACTAATCATCTGCTTAAACAAGAAGTGTAATGATACAGCAGTAGACTCCACCATTATGGCATAGGATATGACTGGTAAGCTTAATGATACAATACCATCTGCTCTATAACTGAATTACAATTCACATTACGTGTGTTTTCGAAAGCCTGCCAAGAACTTGCAGTTCGTATGTTTTCCCAGTAATGGTACCAAATATTGGACAAATGTGCTATTCCAGAAATCAGGTGTTAGTTGAA
Organism: Coenobita brevimanus; assembly: GCF_032717465.1. Classification (NCBI taxonomy): domain Eukaryota; kingdom Metazoa; phylum Arthropoda; class Malacostraca; order Decapoda; family Coenobitidae; genus Coenobita; species Coenobita brevimanus. The sequence continues at coordinate 21,902,917 of NC_136974.1, read as the reverse complement.
AGAATTTTAATTAAGACCTTCTCCTGCCCTAGGGTGGGAAAGGAGGTTTGGATGATGATGATGGTGATGAAAAAAGGAAAAAAAACTAAAGGATGAAATATTGAATATCATAATTCCCTGCTTTTGGGAGGTTAATAGTTTATAAGTTACTCTATAAGTCATCATAGCAAACAAAATAAATATCCTTACTTGAGAGAAAATGAAGTATATACAAAATTTGACGATATGCCAAACAATATATATATATATATATATATATATATATATATATATATATATATATATATATATATATATATATATATATATATATATATATATATATAGCATAGAACCAGTAATGTGGTCAAACCCTTATAGATACTGCTAAAATATGGGCCAACAGGTATATTATAATCCTCCTCCTAGATTTTCATGCTATGTGAAAGGTACTGAAGTAAACAGCCTTTGTTATGCTTAACCTGTGTTATGGAGGGTTTAATAAAGTTAAACGTACAAGGCAATTTTTCTCGATAGTAGCAACCAACCTAACCATAATCTATCCTATATATCCTAGTATTATGTTGCATTGTCTGTCATAAGTAATATAAACATTTATAAAAAAAATATATTACAACAGTGGCCAAACTCATCAAATTATTAAGCAATGAAAATTAAAACAATGTATATGGAAATAAAAATAGAGGCCAGCTCAGAACTGTTGAGCGAATGTTGGGAGCAGGTGAGAGGCAACATGGCACCTAGTCAACAGTTGTTGCAGCTCTCCCAGTAGAAGACAGTGCCTCTTGCACCACACCATTTTGGAACCACTAGGACTCTAGGTCATAGCTGCTTGTGATATTTTTGTAAAGTGAAACAAACAACTTGGTGAGCAATGGGTAGGCTGCACTAAGATGATGGTAAGTGGTAGGGTATACTAAGCACAGCACACACTATGAAAATGGACTTGTACATGAGGCAGTATTGTCCCTGGGAAGGCCTGTATAAAGTAGCTGATTTGGACACAGGCCATTTGAGGCAAGTGGCAATGACCACGACACAGGCAGCCAAAAAATGCAACACTGTATTACTCAGGGTAATCCCACACCAAGCAGACAAGGTAGGGATACCTATACAGGACAAGCAACCGAGGACACACACACACACACACACACAAACGTGCGCGGATTCTCATACAATGTACTCTTGCCAGTTTATCTTGAACTTCATATTCCGTCTCTCAGTCTTGAATACTGAGCACTAACATATGTTATCTGTTACGAAATATGCATGTATTGTAATATTATTCCGGGGCTTATTTTATGTATTGTTTGAAATGGTCTACACATTTTTGTCTCAAATCATGATCATAACTCCTCAGGAGTTCACCAGCTCGTTCTCCCCACAGTAATGATCAGTGGACTTGCCCTCGGCTTGGATACTACCTGCAATGGATGAGTTCACGTCCTATTATTGGGAAAATAATCAAGAGGTTAATCACCAAAGTGCAACGCAATAGTGGATATCTCAACACTTGCTTATAAGTAATATTTACAATAATCTCCAGTAGTCTGAAAGAAGTTGAATTTACCTTTGCTGGATTATACTGCTAAGCGGGAGAGACTTGTTTTTTTTTTTTGTTTTTTTTTTTTTTTGTACCCATATGTGATACCAATGATTCTGTTTGATATGATGTGCCAAGTAAGATTATGACCGACATTCCTTAAAAACATAGATGCAGTGACATAACAGGAAGAGAACTTTTGACTGTGAATGAGCACTTGTGGTGAATGACAATGTAGCCAGATGACTAAAGAAGTATGGTTTATTGGCAGCAACGCAAGCTATTGACACCGAACTTCATCGCATTTGTAACTTAACATTCGCAGGTCTCACATATAATTTTGTAATACCACACAGGTTTTACCTTAATCTCCACAGCTCGAGAACGTTTTTTTACAGCATATTTAGTTCTTGCTACCTACGGATGACTTTATTCAGATTACAATTGTGTTTTTGAACCTAGTTTCATATACCCCTTCATTAGAAAGGGTCTTGTCCAAGCAGAATAAAGAATCAGCAAGTAGCAAGAATAAGGAGTAGAAAAAGTCGTCATATTCGATGGGTTATTCCCCTAATCTAGCACACACACACACACACACACACACACACACACACACACACACACACACACACACAAATTAAATCTACTAATAATTACTCTGGGGACCGTAATACTTACCGCCATTATTATCTTACATCACAGTATTTACTACCTTTTCTCTCACAATATATCCATCACAGTACTGTCAACTATTCTTTCACAGTAATTCCCAACATTTGTACCACAATACTTACCACCATTTCCACGACAGCAATAATCACCATATCCATAGCAATATTTACTACCATTACCAAAGCAGCATTTCCTTCCATTTTCCCATCATAGTATTTATTACCATTTCCACTTGCTATTACAGTGATTATCACCATAATCCCGATTTCTATCACAATATATTACTACCTACCTATCTATCTATTTGTAGGCAGACCCTTTAATCTCGGAAGGGGTGGCCACAAACAAGTTGCCTCCTTGTCGCCCTGTCTCCTGCCATTTCATTGTCTTCCTCCCAGTGCACAGCCCCCTCACTCATACCCCTCTCCATTCCATCCCTTTATCACATTCTCGGTCTTCCCCGTCCCTCTTGCCTCTCCTCCAAATCACTCATATACACACTCCTCGTTAGTGTTAGGACTCCGTATTATAAATACAATTAATTATAGAAAACATGATAGATAGATAGATAAATAGATAGACAGACAGAGCACCAGTCGAGCCTGGGAACGGGAAATGATCTTGCAAGTGTAACTGAGGAAATGTTGACAATAAACTGGAAGCAGCAAGTCAGGGGATGATATAGGTAGTGTGTCAGCGAGACAGCATACGAACAATGCCTAGTGACCATACACACACATACACACATACTCACACACAGGTTTCTAGAACATTCCAACAACAGTGTAACACACGTGACACGACCACTGCTGCACCAGAATTTAGGAAGGAGAGCTCAGAAGGAGGCTAGCTATAGAACTGACAGGTAGTGGAGAGAGTGAACAAGAATAGGGGTCCAACTAGACTTACTTAGTATATTAAGTCTCTGTAAGACATACCCTGCTCAACTTAGATTTTCTCTGAAGATAATAAATTAAGATCAACTCCCTGTATTCATCTTTAACTCCTACTACAAGAATCAAAAGTCACACTTGGTTGGCAGCGAATGTACAGACCTCGTCTACGAATCTACAGTGAATTTCTGCAAAAGCAGGCGAGACTCTACAAGATTAGCTTCAGTTCTACAGTGAATTCCTACAAAAACAGCCTACGAGCCTACAAGCCTATGAGCCTACAAGTCTACAAAACAACTCTATAATCTTCACGTAACTTCAAGCAGCAGCAAGAAGAATAAAAAACAAAACAAGTAAAGAAAAAGAAAGACCAAAGCAACAAGCACAAAAAACCCTAACACTCTCTCCTGCCTACCTCCATTGCTGACGCAGATGTCAAGACACACAGTACAACACCAGAGCCACATTTATAACGCATCTTACTCACGTTTCTTCACCCAGGTTACGCATCGCTACTCAGTTACTCACCACAGCTACCAGTGTGGGAAGCCGACGTCACCATGTGTATCTGCTGAGATGACATCACCACGCAAGTTTGCTAACATAAGGCCACGCCAATCAACGTGTGACTGACACCTGGCACTTCTCAACCACTACTCATTACTCATTATTCACATAGCTCCTACTCATACCCATTTATTTCCACAGTATTGAGTTGGAAATTCGACATTCTATGCTGAGGTTTGCCTGTGACAGCTGTTAACCATCACAAGCACCAGGCCATGGAATTTCCTGAGTAATATCGTCCATCAACACAACCCTAGAATTATCAAGAGATCTTCAATCAACCCTGCATTTTTCTTCCGAGATCGACAGTTGCATCGACACGCCTCTCCGATCTGTATCAAGTGAGTGAAATTATACTTACTCATTTCTTCTCAGTGCTAAAATTAGGTATCAACTCCTTTACTTATTTCTATATATACACTTATACACTCACTATCTATCATTTATTACAACTCATTTACTCATCTATTTAGTTAGGACATAAACAAAAGGAGTATTTCATAACACCATACCTTAATGACAGGGATATTTTCGCCACCACCCACGTTAATACCAGATGAAACACAATAGATCCAACAACGGATTCACAATTAGGAGAGCACCAAGGCAACACACCCATTGTACAAAACTCAGCACAAACTAAAGATCAAGAAACAAATACGTCAGTTCTAGATGATGAGTGGGAAACCCCCTCTGACGTAGCAAGTGAGGACTTTGTCGCTGACTTGCACACGTATGCCAATATACTTAACAGGGTTCACCATTCCGGCCGAACCTATTCCACCATTTCCTCACACAACGATAAACAAGTCCAAGTTAAATTAACAGAGCAAACAGTGAAAATGAATAACGCAACAAAGACCGGGGATCAAACATCCCCACCTCATGTTAATGTTTATCATGAAGATAAAACTGCCCCAAAATTCTCTGGCACAGAAAAAGATCGTATTGACGTCATTTCATTTGTTAGTCAGTGCGAACAAATCTTTATCAAGTGACACATCCTCGATGAACAAGAGAAAATTGCCATTTTTTCATCTTGCATAAGCCAGGAAAGATGTCCAGCAAGCAATTTACTGAGATCAGATAAGCTCCTCAAGGCTAGGACATATGATGAATTTGAAACTGAATTTTTAAAGAAATTTTCTGGAGGTATGAACTTCTTGCCAGGTATAATTCCAGAATTACATAAGATTGTAGATCTTGTAAGGGAGCACACTACAAACCATGTGCTCAGTGAAATAACTGCTGATGTCTCCACAATCAAAAGAACATTGTTAGTTACTTTGGAAAACTCAAATTGGATAACAGATGATGGAAAGATGTCCCCAGACCTCGTCGTGGACATCACTGGTTATGTAGCTGCCTTGTTTAAATTACCTGATAGGACCCTTAAGATCGCCAAGACGATCGCATACACCCCAGGCATGTGCTTACTAGACTTAATGAACGAGGTAGAGACGCAGTGCAGTAAAGTAGGTATGGTCGACACACCCACACATTCTAGTAGAATGAGAGTACCTGAGACAGTATCAGCGGTGAAAACATCATCACCGACCCCAAACAGAGAACAAAATCGATCGCGACCCGAAAGCAGGCAGAGCAAACAACGAAACGTGTCGAGGGTTCGATCACAAACACCAGGCTACAGGCAATTTCATAAGTTTTCGCACACCCCGAGCAGATCTCGCGTCACAAACAACACTATATATGGGAAGTCACCTCGTAGGTCACAGTCAAGAGATAGGTCCATTCTATGTCATTATTGTGCAAAACCAGGACACACAAGGAATGAATGCTTTATCAAAACAAAAGAGGACAGACAAAAGACACAAGGATTTGGTCCTTACTGTAGGCATCATAGATGCCAAGGGCACTGGACCAGTAACTGCAAAACAGTAGAAAAAATGGTGTCTATGTTCAAATCGGGGGAAGACCAAGTCATGACAACAAACGAACAAACGTAAAGAAAAGCAAGTCTAAAATTCACATAGGAGGCATGTTGGGAAATGAGTGTATCTTGATACCAGCTGTATGTGGGTATCAAAACGTTTCTTTATTTTTAGACACAGGCTCTCCAGTGAACTTAATAACACAAGAAGAAATAGATAGAATTCTTAAAAATAAGGAGAAAGTAACTTTTCTGGAAGAAGCTGATTTAGATTTATATACGGTAGATGGGAAAAAAATTACAGTAAAAGGTATGACAAGGTTAAATATCAGTTTCACAGAGACTACAAGACCATTCTCTGCATTTTTCTATATCGTTGAAAACTTAGCAATTAAAGCTCATATGTTACTGGGCTTACTATGCATGAGAGCAGAGAACATAACTTTACTCCCACAAATGAATGGAATAGACTTTGACAATGAATTCATAGAGGAAATACCATCAGAGCCCTCACCGATTAATAAAAGAGAACCAAAAAGAGTTGGTAATATTAAAAGCTTAAACATACACAAACAGATGAGTGTATAGATCCACTCCCACCACCAGCCCCAGCCTCCAGAATTAGAGATCCAGATAACAGTACTGATTTATCAGTTTTTCCCGCCCATCTCACCAATGATCTTAGTTATACCACCTAATTCCGATATGAAAGTTACCATAAAGAACAAAATACGGAATAGTACTGTTCTTGTCTTAGAAGAATTATGCAAAGTAAAGGGATTGTCAGTAGAAAACGCATTATGTCAGATGAACGACGACGGGCAAACTCAGATATTCATAATTAATCACATGAATGGGGAAGTTCAGTTGAAAAAGGTGACTTGCATAGTTAATATTGAAAATGCCCCGCCCCTGTGAAGGAAATAGTTATAGCTGGAGTGACAAGTGAGATAAAATCTACGGATAGAGAAAGCATAAAAGATAATTTAATTCGCTCAGGTGAATTTGATGAAGAAAATTATTTGTTAACCCTGCTGGAAACACACAGGGACACCGTAGCATTGCCCGGAGAACAATTAGGGTGTACTAACCTGATTAATCACAAGATTAATGTGCACCCAGAAACACCACCAATTTTCGTACCAGCCTACCGCATCCCACACTCCCAACGTACACTTGCAAATCAGTATGTCGATGAAATGTTAAAACTTGGAATTATTGAACCTTCAGTCTCCCCGTGGTATGGCCCATTATTCTTCGTGCCCAAACGAAATGGAGAAATGCGTGCGGTAGTAGATTACCGTAAACTAAACAATCACACAATCCCAGACCGATTTCCCATGCCATTGCTAAGCGACGTTCTACAGAATATTGGACCGGAAAATAATATATTTTCAACAATCGATCTACTAAATGGCTATTATCAAATACCGGTTGAAGAGGAGTCACGTAAATACACTGCCTTTTCCACAAATAGAGGACACTACCAATATACAAGGATGCCGGTGGGACTGAGGACAGCCCCAGGCACATTCCAGTGTGTTATGAATTACGTATTGTCCGGAATTTTAGGACAAGGAATATTTGTTTATCTTGACGATATTATAATCGCAACGAAAAATATTACGGATCATCTCAAGAAATCAGACTTACTCTTATAAAAACTTAGTGATGCTGGTTTAAAAATTAAGCTTTCTAAATGCAAATTTTGCTTTAAGGAAATAAATTTCTTAGGCCACAATTTAAGTTCTAATGGTATTCAGACCAATGATGACAAAATACAGGCAGTGAGAGATTTTCCTAAACCCTCTACGACTGACGAAGTTAGACAATTTTTAGGTCTAGCTGGTTACTATAGGTCATTCGTACCACAATTCTCTCATATAGCCTTTCCTCTATTCCAACTACTCAAAAAAGATGCTATATTCCAATAGGAAGAAGAAAAAAAAAAGGCATTTAACAATCTACAAATTAACAAATCCACCTTGTTTAGCATATCCGGATTACACAAAATCATTTCTTATTTGTACAGACGCATCAGTTAAAGGATTAGGGGCTGTACTGATGCAGGAAGATAAAAGAGGAAAGAATCAACCAATTGCATTTGCCAGCAAACAAACAAAAGGTGCAGAGAAAAATTATTGCACTACAGACTTAGAGGCACTTGCAGTGGTTTTTGCATTACAAAAGTTTCGAGATTTGGTATATGGTTACGAAATCCACTTATTCACCGATCATAAACCACTAGTGGGTAAGTTTAAAGAAAAACTCCTTTCTGGGAGGAGAGCAAGATGGAAATGTACAGTTGAAAACTACAATATACAAATTCATTATATACAAAGTAAAATGAACATAGTAGCTGACGCATTATCTAGGAACCCGAACACAATTCAGGTCGCGGCATTAGATCTCAAAGGAAATATCCCAAACCACGATGATATCGCAAAAGCACAGATTTGACCCAATATAGTCTAAATTTATATACAAGTTAGAAAGTGGAGATGACATACAATTACCCAAACTGCATGTACCACTCGAACAATTCACAATGGTCAATATTACATAATACAAGATCAACCCAAAACAACCAAAACGCCAGAGAAATACTAACCAGTTGGTAGTACCTAATGACATGATACCCCAAGTATTACGAACGATACACGATAGCCCACATGCAGGACATCCTGGAAAGGATAAGACATTCAAACAGGCGCAGCTGTTATATTACTGGCCTTCATTACGAAAAGATATAAACAATCATATAGACTGATGCGAATCATGTGCGAAACACAAAGGATACCCAATCACACCAGCACCGATGGATAATTACCCTGTACCACATCAACCATGGGACGTTGTCGCTGTTGATTTACTCAAGATGCCATTATCATACAATAATAACCAATACCTAATCGTAGCAACGGCTAATTTTTCCCGTTATGTCATTTTAGCTCCAATTAAAGATAAAACAGCAGAGACAGTAGCAAAGGCAATAACAGATAATATAATATGTCGCTTTACTACCCCAAAGGTACTAATAAGTGATAATGGAGGAGAATTTAATTCTGATATCTTACAAGAAATATGTAAACAATACAATATCAAAAAAGTTAACGTTATAGCCTATCACCCAGCATCTAATGGGTTAGTAGAGAGACAAAACAAAAAAGTATTAGATGTGCTACGACACATTCTCAGTGAAACTTATGAAAGCTAGGATGATTGGATTCCCAGAGTAGAAGCCTCAAATAACGGATCTATAAATAAATCCATAGGCGACACACCACATTTCATTATATATGGGACAGATAAAAAACTACCAAATGAGCTCCTAGAAGGTGACAGTCTGCCCATATACAATTACGATGATTACTCTAAACTCCCTTTACGCGAATTCCAGGACATACACAAAAGAGTCAAAAAACAATTGACGATGTCCAAGGAAGAAATGACAGAGGCATTTAACAAGAAGGCAAAAGATTCACCTATCAGCTTAGGAGACATTGTTTATGGTATCATTCATACGAGAGACAATAAATTATCCCCAAAATTTGAGGGCCCATACAGAGTAATTAACATAAAAGCAAACAAAGTTTTAATTAAGTCACTGTCAAGTGGCGAAGAGAAACAAGTTCATATTGACCATTTAAAACGAGTTTCAAGGGAACTATCCAATAATTTTTCAGCATCGGATACAACCGAACAGGCGAACGTAACTCAAGAAACCAAGCAAGAAAACAACAATGATTACAAAAAGAAATTAAAGTCATATACCAAACAATCCAACAGAGGTGCAACTGTTCCAATAAAATCTACAATACATCATTTACGAGAATTAAATATCGATTTAAACTCCTATAAATAAAATAACAATCAACCGTAACGCACATCATCACTATCATCGACCACAGCATGACCATAATTATTAGGAAATTAATAGATTTTTGTTTTTTCGCTAGGTATCAATGAAAGGACTTATGCTATGGATTCTCCTCTACATAGCAAGAGGATATGCGCACTTAGACCCCTAACACATAGCACGACAAGGATGCCTCATAGCTCCAACGGCCACGACTTCAATCGTAAAAGATGTCATGAGTACTGAAATAAGTCTGGATTACTTGTATGAATTACCTTCTTATCTAGAAAATATCGCGAAACCAATGCGAACCCTGGACTTCATGATAGAAGGCTATGTTTCACAAGCTCATAACACAAAGGAAGTGAATGAAATAGTGAAGTCAGCGAATGGAAAATAGAACAGGCAAAGTCAACTAGGCTCATCATGATCCAAGATCTCCCATCTTATGGAACGGAGGTACTGAGCGACAGGAACATCACATGTACTCGCCAAAAGCACGGTTTGTTCGACCTGGGTGGCGCAGTTCTTGGGAACATCTTTGGATTGGCTACGGAGGATGACCTTAAAGAAATAAACAACAAATTTAATAAAATAGCTCAGGTACTAACATACCAAGATAAATTCATCACAGGACATAACTCAGCAATGAAGACAATTGTGAAAAATCTGAAAAAGGCAGAAAACATAGCTCTCGAAAGTGTAGATAAAATAAATGAAATGGAAGGTAACATAACACTTTTCCAACACTTCTTCATCATCACAGAACATATTGACACAATTCTACTATAATTAGACAACACTAGAGTTCGTTACAGGGCACTTATGCAAGGAATTTCGAATGCTGGTGATGGCAAGATCACAATTGACTTACTCCCAGTTCATGAGCTATGTCAGATAATTAGTCAAGGCATTCATAAACATAAATTGAAGCCTTTGTTCCGAAGTAGGGAATTCATGCAATATTATCCATATTTAGAAGCAACACTAACACCAACATGAGTAGTAGTTCATGTACCATTCATAACTGAAGACCTGTTCACAGTATACCAAATACACCCCTTCCCCTCTAAAAATAACAACACTTTGGTCATCATCAACATCAATACAGTCACCGAACTCATCAAAGTCTCCAAGAGACGGAACACTGTCACTTTCCCAAGTGAATCAACGATTGAACGAAAGTGCCGCACATCCTTACATGCTGTTCATCTTTGTCCTGCGTACATTTTCACGTTTCAGCCTACTGATACAGTCCCTTGTGAAATGGCTATCATCAGAAATAATAATATTCATAATCATTGCAACTTCACTTTTGCTCCAGATAAGCTTGTACACCATCAACGCATCGGACACTCACAGTTTTTTTTATTTCACTCATAACACATCAGTTTACATAGTCTGTCCAGATATACCACCATCTCATACATCAGCCCCAGGATTATACATAGCACCAGACTACTGTGCGGTATTTACACCATCCATGTCCACTTATCCACCATCAGTCACGACGCCATCCTCAATCATACACACAAACATTTCCACCCACTGCTTGATATGGATTTAAACATGAGCACAAGTATTAAGTTGACTTCACCTAAGTTTGAAACTATGCAACTGATCAATGAAACAATGAAGCCCTGGGAAGATTTGAGTTTGAGTATGTTGAACCAATATTATGTGTATAGCCCAGCACCTACTGTCTTTATAATCTTCTGCATTGTATTTGCAGTAGTGCTGTTCGCAATGCACAGAATGCATGCAAGAATTGCAAATTTGGAGTCAGTATTTAGTGGGGGTAGAGTTAACATCCAAGTTAACCCCCCTGAATGAAGTGTATATACATATTTTGTATATAGTATTAATTATCTCTCTCTCTCTCTCTCTCTCTCTCTCTCTCTCTCTCTCTCTCTATATATATATATATATATATATATATATATATATATATATATATAAAACATACAAAGAAGAATGACCCATGATATAGAATATGGCATACCAGTAGCATTATCTTTAAATGAAATATTAATAACTCTTAACATAATCTTAATTTTAAACTATTTTTTTTTCTTGCATATATGCATTTCACTACAATAACTCATGTACACACTGTATTACAGTTAAATAGTTTACCTTTAGTACATTTATTCAAATATGTATACATATGTATACAACTTGTTTAAAATGTAATATTACTAGATCATTGCAATTTACTATGAATATTATATGTATACAATATTATAATCAATATTATGTACTAATAGATTAGCATATGTCAATGATAATTACTGTTGGAGGACCTCCAGTTTGTGACCGAGCAATGTTAGGACTCCATATTATAAATACAATTAATTATAGAAAACATGATAGTTAGATAGATAAATAGATAGATAGACAGAGCACCAGGCAAGCCTGGGAACGGGAAATGATCTTGCAAGTGTAACTGAGGAAATGTTGACAATACACTGGAAGCAGCAAGTCAGGGGATGATATAGGTAGTGTGTCAGCGAGATAGCATACGAACAATGCCTAGTGACCATACACACACATACACACATACTCACACACAGATTTCTAGAACATTCCAACAACAGTGTAACACACGTGACACGACCCCTGCTACACCAGAATTTAGGAACCAGAGCTCAGAAGGACGCTAGCTATAGAACCGACAGGTAGTGGAGAGAGTGAACAAGAACAGGGGTCCAACTAGACTTACTTAGTATATTAAGTCTCTGTAAGACATACCCTGCTCAACTTAGATTTTCTCTGAAGATAATAAATTAAGATCAACTCCCTGTATTCATTTTAACTCCTACTACAAGAATCGAGAGTCACATTAGTTTCTCGCCCTCTATCCTGTCCACATGGCCAAACCATCTCAGTGCATTTCTCCTATGTTTTTCATCACATCCACATCCACACCACAGCACTCCTTGACTTCCTCATTTGTCAGTCTGTCTCTCCATGTAACAGGTAACTCATTTCCACTGTCCTCACTCTTCATTTGTGTTCTTCCAACAAGGCCTAAAGTTCGCCTCCATACGATGGAGTTGGTATCACAATACTATCATGCAGTGACTTTTTTACTTCCATGTTCATTTCCCTATTTCTTATCAGTGCTTTCAAATAACCAGCAACCTTTCTTCCGTTAATTTCACTTTTTATATTTCCAGTCATTTCATTTTAATTAAGAAAAATCTTTGCTTTGTCCTTCATTACTTTATCACTATTCTTGGTAAGTTAAGACACTTTCAATTAACTTGGGTGAGAGATTTCGAAATGCAGGGGTTAGATATACAGTAGCTTTCATTAACCCCGTCACTACCAGGTAGCTTTCAACTGGTTCAGCAGGTAACGGAGCGCACGGAAATAATGCCTAGGTGACATACATGAAGCTATTCACTTCTGGATTCAATAAATAACCAACTAGACACTAGAATTTCTTTATCTGTAACAGGATCGCATGCCCAAAGCTAAGGAGCTTTCCTGACACATCTGAAGTGATTTTTACCTCTTTCACCAAATATTCCTTTGTTCGCTACTGGCGGTGTCGATAACAAAAGGACATATCTAGCATACAAGAAGAGACTGAGGGTTGCATAAATAATAAGTGAAAATAAGTAAGAAATGTACGAATAAATTAATCAATGATCGGCAGTATGGATTTAGCCAAGAACATTCAACTGTAGACATTCTTTGCCTTCTTACCCATCAGATTAACAAAACAGTAGACCAACACGGTGAAACACACACAATAGCACTAGATATATCAAAAGCATTTGACAGAGTATGGCACTGGGCCTTATTGTCTAAGATGTCACAATATGGCCTTGCATCACTGGTTCCTCTATTTTCTTCTTACCTTCATAATAGAAAAATACGGGTCATGGTAGATGGTATTCATTCTCAGTTTTATTCCATAAATGCTGGCATACCTCACGGATCAGTTTTGGCGCCAATCATCTTTCTCATTCATATAAATGACCTCCTATCTGTCACTCACAACCCAATACACTCTTATGCTGATGACTCGACCCTTCATAGTTCTTTCACATTTAGTACCTCCTTTACACAATTTGATATTATAAATTCCCAAATAAACACAGCAATTTCTCTGAACCAGGACCTTTCTAAAATTAATCAATGGGGACAAACAAATATGGTCTAATTTTATGCTCAGAACACTAAATCCATTAATTTCTCCAACAGAAAGAATCCCTTAGACTGTCACATAAATTTAAATGATGTCAATATTCCCATATCCACTATAACTGATATCCTAGGTGTTACTCTAAACCCCAACCTAAGCTGGACAACTTATGTTAGATCCCTTGCTAAAAATTTTGTTTCCAAAAAATTGTGACGTATGTACAGAATTCATGAGCTCTTCACTGACGAGCAGATGGCCACAATATACAAAAGTCATGTGCGTTCTCAGATCGAATACTGTTCACCACTGTGGGGTGGATGTGGAGCGGTTGCATTGAGGCAGTTGGACAAAATTCAAAATAAAGCCATTAGATTAATCAATAATCCTGCCATCAAGCAAGACCTTCCTCCATTATCAGTACGTAGAGATGTTGCTTCTTTAGCATTATTTTATGGATATTTTTACCGTAAGTGTTCAGATGAACTGGCTTCAATTGTTCCTCCCCTTCACGTTTTCTCCCGAAATACTCGGGCAGCTGGGAGCGCCCATGAATTCAGACTCTCTCCCCCGCAATGCAGAACCTCTGCTTATCAAAATTCATTTATCCCCAGAACTACTACTCTCTGAAATTCACATCCTGGGAGTTGTTTCCCACAAACATTTAATCCACTTCAATTCAAATCCAGTTGTTATAAATATTTTATTAATGGAGGATGCCTTTAAACACATGGACTTATTTTTTTCCTTTGTTTTTCTTTCCTCCATTCATTATTAAAAAAAAAAAAAAATGCCGCTGAGAACACAAGCCTCACTCCGAACAGTGGATGAAGGATGGCAGTAATTAACCCTTTCTCATCCTGGCCAAGTAAAAGGGGCTGTGTCTGTGATGGACTGCAGAAGAGTTTGAATGGCTGATAGGCCCCAGCCACATAAGGCTGGAATACTGAAGTCCAGTAGACCACCAAACGTCATTTAGTTATCTAGTTATCGCTCAGCATAATAAATAAGTTCCTGGGTTTAAGTAATTATTTGGGTTGTCACTCAGTGCAGAGTCACCTGACCCCGTCACTGCATGAAATGAGTGGCAGTTAAGCGCCCCCACCTATCACCCATAGTAAGTAGAGGGGCACTCAGTGGAGTGCATCTCTCCGAAAAGAACAACGTGATTTCCAAACTGCTCTTCATAATGGGTTAGGTTTTCTCATCACTGATTAGGCTTTCACAAAAAGTGTTTTCCGGATCAATAATCTGAATACAATGCAGATGGGTCTCAAAAGCTAATCAATTGTTATCTGGGACGAGGACTATATACCCACCAAAACTGGTTCAAATCTCTCTTTTAGTTTTATTGAGTAATCCTGCTAATAGACAAACAAACTAGTAAACATCGGTCCTAAAAGTTAATCGATTGTTCCCTGGGACATGGACTATCTACACACCAATTTTGGTCCAAATATTTTTTATAGTTTTTGAGTAATCGTATAACAGACAAACAAATTAACAAACAGGGGTGAAAACATACTCTCCAAGTCGGAGTGAATAATAATAATATCTAGAGTTCACTGAAAAATCCCATACCTCCGCCAATGCCATTGCCATTAAAAAGGATCCGGATCCGGATTCGTGGATGTAGGATTCGGATCCGGATCCGTGGATGTAGGATCCGGATCCGTGGATGTAGGATCCGAATCCTCCCAGAAATTCAATAATTTCTTCCTTGGCCCATGGCCCACTCTTCCGTCAAATTTCATAGAAATCCGTTTGTAACTTTTTGAGTAATCTCGGATCCTGATCCGTGAGTTCCTGTGGATCCGCCCCAAAATTTAACCAAATCTTTCTTGGTCCATGGCGCACCTTTCCACAAAATATCATTGTAATTCACTGAGAACTTTTGCAGAAATTGTGCGGGTTACTTCGGATCCGGGTCCGGCCCAAAATTCATTCATGTATCCCTCGGGCCATGGCCCACCCTTTCACAGAATCTCATCAAAATCCCTTCCTAACTTTTTGAGTAATCCTGCTGACAGACAGACAGACAGACAGACAGACAGACAAACAAACAAACTCGGGGTAAAACAAACCTCCTTGGTGGAGGTAATACTACTACTACTACTAATAATAATAATCATCATCATCATCATCATTATCATCATAATAATAATAATAATTATTATTATCATTATAACTCACCATGCTAGTGGTGAGCAATATAATTCTTGTCAATAATATCATCATCTTCATCATCATTATTATTATTATTATTATTATCATTATTAACACTTACAAAGAAGTAAAATGTCCGTATTAGTTCAGTTGCAAAGATACGGCCATCATAATTAGCCATCTGAGTCCCCCAGCTGGTGGCTTCATATGACCTAGTATCATTCAGTTCCCAGTAGGCTACTAGTATTTCATTTACACCCAAAAAACTATAAAAACAGTCTATTCATGGATTCTCAGAAACCGCTAAAGGTACAGGCTTGAAATTTTTGTGGAACATAACCAAGGTCGGAGAGCAGGTCTGAAATGACTATTGGCCCATTGGGCCAGTAGTTTCTGAGATCGTTCAGCGATGAATAGAAAGTAGTTTGGGATCACTGAGTCTGCAGTTAAAAAAAAAAAAAAAAAAAAAGAATTGAACCATAATCACCAAACTTGGTACATTTATAGACCTTGATATGCTATGCATGGCTAGTAAGTATGAATGACCTTGACCCAAAATTCAATGTCACAACCAAGGTCAAAATTCGAAATTTGTTTTGTTATGTATTGAGGTCACATCCACAAGATGGATGACCTTATCACGTGGTGAGATATTAAAATTGTTTATGGCAAATTCCGTTATTTAGTTATTGTTGTTGTTGTTGTTGTTGTTGTTATTATTATTATTATTATTATTATTATCATTATTATTATTATTATTATTATTATCATTATTATTATTATTATTATTATTATTATTTTTGTGGTAATTCATATATTATGAATTGTTTCACTGTTCACACCTTGCTACTGTTTGAAGAGGCTAGAAAAGGTTCTTATTTCACAAAATTTATTCAGTAAGATTTTTTAATGACGTATGAACATCGCCTGTGATAGAGAAGTTTTTAAGACCAGACCGTTTTGAAGGCTCTCAAGAGAACGCCTGCAGAGTGGAATCACTGGTTCTCCATCTTTAACAATTTCCTGGGTAGTATAAGTAGCGACTCTGCTCCTGACAAACTTAAGCTACTCGTCAGTCACGTTTCACCTTCAAGTTTCAGCTACATCTCTGACTGTATGATGAAGCAATCGACGTACTGAAGACTGTGTACAGTAGCCCAAGAAAGTTCTGCGACAAATATTAACGTATCTGGTAACTCTGACATCCGACTTAAACTACCACACTCGTTCCATGCATACCTCCTCCACTTCCACGTTCATCATTCAGTGTTGTCAATGTTCTTAAACAGTCAAGGCAACATGATGCATCCCTGTTTCAGCCTAATATTCACACAGAAAAATTCACTCAGTTCACTACCCACATGCGTTGCAGCCTAACGCCCTCATACATACGCTTCATAGCGTTTAACAGTTTCCCATGTACTCCATGTATATTTATTATTTCCACATTCCTTGCCTCATACATACTCTTCACAGCGTTTAACAGTTTCCCATTTACTCCATGTATTTTTATTATTTACCACATTCCTTGCCTATCCACTCTTGTCATATGCATTCTCCAGATCCATGAAGGCAGCATACAGATTCTCTCCTTTCTCTAGAAACGTCTCCACTAAAAACCTTAGGATGAATATCTCTCTGGTCTACACAACCTCTTCCCTTCCTGGAACCTGCCTCTTCTTCTCCAATTAATTCCACTGTAATTTCCCAAACTCTGTCAGTACTCATAAGTATCCAATGATATACCGTTCCTACTACACTAAGAAGACAAATGTCCCTATGTTCACCACACTTCTTTTTCCCGTTTTTCTTAGTGCAAGGAACTTCCAATCCTACGGGATTCTACCTTCCTCTCAGGCCAATCTGCACATCTTCCATATCTGTTCTACTACTGTCTCTCCCTTGCGCTTCAGCAGTTTCACCACACACTCCAGTTCCTGGGGCTTTCCTCCTTTTGATTCATTGCTTCCACTACTTCCATCCTACTGATCTCTTCCTTCCCGCTCATCTGCCTCCTTCTCCTAGCCATTATACTAACGTTACTTTCATTTTGTATCTTTAACGATACCTTAAAGTGTTCGCTCCATCTACTCAAATTTCTTCCAACTCCCTGTCCATTCTCTTCTCACTCTCCTGTTCACCTTTCTCTTCTCCTCCACATTGTAACCCTCTATTCCGTCTGGCCACTTCCTCCATGTCTCTGCTTCCCATCCACACACTATATTCTTCCTTCTTTTACTCCATAGCTTGTCTCACCTCTTCATTCTTCTCTGTTTTTCCTTGTCCTCCCCTCCCTTTATCTTCACCTCACCTCACATTCCACCTCACTTCCTACACAGATTTCTCTTGTGAATATCTTGTGCGTGTCTAAACCTCTCCCATCTGCTGCAAATCATATCTACCCAATCGCTTCTCTACTACTCTCTTATATATATATTTTTTTTTAATCCCCCCGCTACTTTTCTACGCTATTTATATGGACTGCTTCCTCCTGCCCTTTTCTTTTTTTATTCATCCAGCACATTTCTACCTTGATTGTCACTCCTATTAGGTGGTGGCGAGAAAGTCCAAATCCCCAACATCTGTGTGTTTTCGCATTCAACACATATCTCCTCATTGTCTCATCCCCAGACACATAATCAATCATTGACTTCTGTTCATCGCAACTCACCCTTCTCATCACTTGCGTTATGTACTGTACCTGTGAATCATTTTGTGCCTATATAGGGTATTGGGTATCAACAATTCCCTCCCTGTACAAATGTCCATTATAGCACTACCATTCC
Organism: Coenobita brevimanus; assembly: GCF_032717465.1. Lineage (NCBI taxonomy): Eukaryota > Metazoa > Arthropoda > Malacostraca > Decapoda > Coenobitidae > Coenobita > Coenobita brevimanus. Next base: position 21,884,387 of record NC_136974.1, on the reverse strand, counting down.
CATCCACTTCCGCAGGTATACCCCACACACCTACTATTCCATCAGTATTCATATTCCCGACTTTTCCATTCATATCTCTAATCAAAAACAGTCTCTCACTCCTCTCAAACTTTTCCATGTATGCTTGCACATTTTCTCAGAACTCATCTGTTACCCTGCTTGCACGGTCGTCAGTCGGCTCACAAATGCACAGAATCGACCATACTTGCATTCGTACTTTCAGTCTTACCCACACAATCCGCGATCCAACTGATCCGTACTCTCTTAGGCTGCGTTCACACCAAGCGATTCGATTCGATTCAATTCATGGAGAATCATATCGATTCATGATTCGTCTTGATGCGACATGTTAATTCCTATAGGAACTGTTCACACCAAGCGAATCAATTCAATTCAAATCATGGCGATTCAAGGCGATTCAGAATCACTGATGCGCGAGGGTCCATTTTTTCATCAGTCACGGCGATTCAGTGGAGGAGTGAGCACCATGCTACCGGACGTCCTGATAAATTTAGTGAGAGAGCGACGTGCTATTATGATGCTAAAACGTGGAACAATGATTTTGGTGCATTCACAACGATAAACATATTATGTCTATTTCTTTACTTTATTCAGTCATAAATGAAGGATGTCTATTTTCTTAATATATTCACAACCAGAAACAAAGAATTTATACTTATTTTTACTCTATGCACAACCAGAAATAAAAGATATGTTTTCTTAATGTATTCTGTATTCATAACCAGAAATAAAAGATGTCTTTTATACTGCATGAAACACTACTTCTCCTAACTTTCAGACTTTTTAACAGTTCACTTCTTACCTAAGGTAAATGGCAATCCTTTCTTCAACTCCCACTGCACGTCGGTAATTAGTATTCTGTTTTCTTATGTTGGGTGCAGTCAACTCCACTAGCATTTTAAACTGTTCAGTGGTCATCCTAAAATAATCATAAAACTTGTCTGAATTGTTTATCAAATCTGGGAACAAGTGTCCGAAACTCCCAAAATCAGGTCTTTTTTCATTAATTTCATGCACCCATATTCTTCTTGGACGCCTACGCCTACGCCGCCTCAGCCACAGCAACACCTCTATTTCAGCAAGAGCGTCTACGTCCATCCTCGTTCAAGTCAGCCTTTGCATTACTCCCTGTTGATTCTGACAGTTTGATTCTGTCGGTATGAACGGCGCTGATTCAAAATGAATCGAATCAAATGATTCTCCATGAACTGAATCGAATCGAATCGCTTTGTGTGAACGCAGCCTTATATTCTACTTCCATCTCATGCACACAAAAATACTACACCCTCCTTTGTCCACTCATTCTCACCAACTTTCACACACACACCTAATCCATACACTCACACTCTCACACCTCTCACCTTACCATTTGATCATCCATTTCACAATGCCCACTTTTGCATCCTCAAGCACCTAAACAATCTCACTCTTTCGCCCCATCGTTTGCACCCATAATGCCATCCTCATCTGTCCTGTCTGTCCGGTCTTTGTTCGTTACCTGTAGGTCCGCCCGGGTCCGAGGGTTTTGTTTGTCATGTTAGTTGCTTGTTTTACGGGAAGAGGCACTAAACTCTCGCCAACCCATTTGCTGGCACATAGAGAACACGTATAGGATGGTTAAATGGACCACCCGGCATATTAAAAGATTTCCTGACTTACAGGAAATCATTCTACTTGTCACTCACTGTAGAGTCACCCTGGCATCGCCCTACATTGACTGAGTGGATGATGGGCGACCCCATCCACCGTACTGAAAAGATCAGTTTTAAGTTTATGTTCTCATTTTGCGTAAAGAGCTTCCCACACCCTGCCCTCCATGACGCCACAGCATCCCACTTTCTCATATACATGGAAATTTTGTGAGCTGCGCCGAAGATTATAATATCGTACGTTGCCAGGTAAGTGTTTATTCAGTCTGAGGTCTGCCGCTCTGTCTCCAAGTATGTCGTCAGATTTAAATATGAATATTAAGAGATGGAGTGTCGTTCCAGAAAATTTGCATAATTGTTTTCCTTACATATTCATAACAGTAACTTTTGTTTTTATTCAGTTCTTATTAAAATATTATTTTGTTCTGTCCCCCCTTTCTTCCATGTATAATATTTTGCGGGAATATAAAAATGAATATAGTATAAGGAAGACTGGGGTAAATTGATCCCTGGGAAAAGATGAGCCATCTTCTCCGAATGCTTTATGAGAAGAGTTGACTGGAACGTCGCACAATTTCGAGATCGCTAATAACATAACTTAGCTACTGACATAAGGAGCTAAGAGTTTCAGAAGAAGGCTTGCATGTTCTGCCAAGAACTATACTTTTTAGCTGTAAAAATAGTGTTTCTTGGTACTGGTATGCGAAATTCTATTATACTTGTTTTACATTCCCTTCATAATTCATAGATGGCATGAAATACTATGTACTTTTATTTACAACCTGCTGAACTTGACCTCCACACAGATCTTAAATCATTCTTACAGGTCATAGTGGGGTAAGTTGAGCCAATCAAACTGAGGCAAACTGAGCCATGGATCATCTTATCCTACAGTGGCACTACTTACCCAGATTTGTTTGTCAGCTGCCACGAAAGATTTTGAAAGTATTTTTTAACTAGATATTATTTCCGATGTATTGCTTGAGGTTGGGTCAGTTATTTTGTACAGTCAAGGCTACTAATCTACAATGTGTAAAAATACATCAGTGCAATTTGTATTAAGTTTCAAGTAACTGGAAACGAAAAATCAACAGAGGCAGCACCCAGATGTGCTCAAGCGAGCAGGTGAAGGAGTTCGTGGAGGAGGCTCAGTACTAGGTGTCACAAAAGACTTCACTATTGATAGAATGACCCTGGAACGTTATATCCAGAAGCTAGAGAGAAACCCCAATGCTGTTACAGGATAAAAAACTGTAGCAAGGACACAAGCCATATTCCCACTTGAAATGGGAAAGGACTTGGAGGGACACATTAAACTCTTAGTATAGATGTTCCAAGGCTTGTCTGTATAGAAGTGCTACAGCCTTGCAAATGAATTTGCATTAATGAATGAGTTGAACATTTAAGAAAACTGGGAGAGAGAGGGAGCAGAAGCAGGCACAGACTGCTGGCTAGGATTCCGGCCCAAGACAACATCTTGTTATTCGATGCCCTGAGGCAACATCTTTCACTCGAGATGCTCCTACGAGAACAAAATCTCAAGGACGGAAGAAAGGCCTCACAACAATTCACAACAATTCTCACAGACACCCCCATCCAAGTTGAGCTTCCAAATGAAGAAAAGAGGAAAATGAAAGCAGTGAACACTAGACCTGTAGTGAAAAAGATATTGTTCAAAAAGTGAGAGAAACAAGTAAAGAGGCCAGAGTTTATGGACCTAACCAGCAATTCCTTTGGTTCAGAATCTGAAGCTGAATTTGGTGGTGAATCGGGTGATGAAATAAATGATGACATTGACATCATGGAGGGTGGCTTTATCGTTATCAAAGTTGCTGGTAAATCACTCACTGCGCACTGCATAGCCCATATTGATGCAATGATGGTATTGACTAAGACGGTATCATCCTGCGGTAAGTTCCTGGTATTGTGGATTCTGAGGATCCCAGTTTTGTACCAAAATCCAATGATGAAGCTTCGTTCCCGAAAGATTTCATCAAGTATAAACTTCCTCAGCCAAAAGATGTGGGGGATCTGCTCGGAGTAGTGGTCAGCTGATGTTTGCCAAATGTAACCTAAGCAGGTGGAATCTGAACTGAGACATAAAGCAATTAGTCCCACAATTTACTGGTACACTGAAGTTATTAAGGAAACCTTACTAACACTTTAGAATTTACACATTAGTTAATCATCTAAATTCAAGAAATATTGCAATACAAGGTTCTGTGTTAAATATTCTGTATCTTAAATGTTTTTAATACCATTAGTGTTTATCGGTTTGCATGAATGATCAGCTTGCCCGCAAAGCGTTGATCATCTTACCCCATACATGGGGTAATATGAGCCAATTTGACCTCTCAGAATTGTTGACATTCCATTATGTCTGTGCCTATGCTGTGAGTAAGAAATCATTGCCAGAGGCCCATGTCAAGTTGTAGTACGTGATATGATCTCAGCCATCTTTCTTGAACTAATACTTAAGACAAATGACTGATAAAAAGAAAAAAAATGGCCCAAGTTACAATTGTCTCCCTAGTATCTCCTCCTTTTCGTAAGACTGGTCCATTAACTACATTTAACTACTAATTTCTATTATGCGCTTCTGCCTTCTTCAGAAAAAAAAAAAATTCATACCGTTAAGAGAATAACCTTAAATTTTGGTAAATAGGAGTCAGTGGAAGTTGAAAAATGTCTCAAGGAAAACATTCTAGCATTGTAAATAACCAACAAAGATTGGTATATGGGAGTATGAGACGAAGAGCAGCAAAAAGGAAGGGTATACAACTGAATTCATGAAGCTTGGAGGGAGTAGCTATTTATCAGACATGGAAAGGCTTGCATGTATAAGATACAAAAGACTTCGAGGAGCTTGTGTGAGTAATTTGTATAAGTTTGGAGGGTGTAGATATCATAGGTTTTGAGAGGCTTAGAAAGAGTAGAGGTATGGAGGAAGAAGCAATTTTTTTTTCTTTTTATGCATGGAAAAATGGAACCAAAGGCCAGGAACCTACAAATTGTTCCCTCCAAGGAAAAAAAGACAAGATAACAGAAAGCCAAAATGAAGATCTATTCATTTTGAGATGCCGGGGTGAAAGAGACTTGGAGAGGAAAAATTAGGGACGGTGACTTGGAAAAATGAATAGGATGTATGAATGGGAGGGGTATGTAAAGGAGGGAGACTTGGAGGAATACATTAGAGAGGGCTGCTTGAAGGAGTACATGAAGGAGGGTGGCTTGAGGTATATTTTCGTATGACAGAGGGAAGCTTGGAGGGACTACTTGAGAGACAAATTTGAAACTCAATTCTCTTTCCCATTGCAGGCGTTATGGTGCGTTTCATAGCCAAGTATGGCATGGTACTGTTAACTTGTGTGTTATATTTGCAGTCTGGTTTCAGATGTACAGGGTATTAACTGTGGACAAGGGGACATCAGAATGTAATGATGCAAAACAAATCGCTAAGACAGGGTGCTACAAAGTTTCCTTAGCCGATTAGACGAGGCCTTAATAAATTATTCTTTAGGCTACGATGACGCTTGAACCTATTTCTTATCATTGCGACCAACCTATATGAACTTTGGAATAAACGTGTGGAGAAAGGATTAACCTCTCTAATCAACGACACACTTTGTGCTATGGTTTGGTGTCTTGCACAGCATCAAGGAGACTTGCACGTTTTAGAGGGGTACATGGATTCTGTAACTCTTTTAGTAGGAAAAGTCTTCCCTCATCTTAACGAAATGGAATTAACGTAGCAAAAAAGAAAAAAAATGAACTACATTAACGTTAGATTTGTCTTTTTTTTTTTTTTACTGACAGCTTTTATCATTTATCTTTACTAACATCAAGCAATTCGGTACAGCTTAGGAAGGAACTCAGCTATTGAAGAAGTTAATGGATGCTTCATCTCAACATTCCATTCCAAAATTTTTTCCATGAGCTAATACTGTCAGGAGATGACAGTAACAAAAATCAAAACACATAATCGTACTTAAACGGTTAACAACTTTAGAAGTGATGTACTGTTATTCTGTCTATTCTAATTACCCAAAACAATTTGATGCAGTCTAAGGTAAAGCGTACGAAGCAAAGTGGATGAAGAAATAACCTGACAGTGAGAAGGAAGAAGAACATCTCTGCACTGTGTGCTCTGTGTTCTTCAGATCTGTAAATGAAAGACCATAGACAATTGCTGAATGTTTTCATTACCCTCAAAATCTGGAACCTTACAGGTAACCCCGGTCCAATTGGACCCACGGGGAAAAAAATTATACAAAAAATACAAGACTACATTTTATTAGTACAAAACCATATGGAAATATAAAAATAAGGCATCCTTGATATATTAATCAAAAAATAGTAAAGAAATGGTGACCTTAATACTATTTTGGACTATATTATTAACAGGAACTACAACAAATTAGTGGAATTTGAGTAATGTCTATTGCACAATGAATTAAGGGCAACAAGGCCCAAATTATCCCTTTAACAGAAAGTTGAGGTGTTGAACAATCATGGAAATGTCTCAGCATGGCTGTCCAGCGAACGCATCCATCTTCCCTGAGTGAATGAAAGTTGGCATTTATTGCACGCGTGTTTTCGGGTTTACGATAATAATACATATATATGTAATGTACTGTAATGCATTTTGTATGTGAATTTATTCATGCATATCTGTTTTTTGTCATTACAACATGTACATATTACATATCTGTATATTTTCATTTTCTTATCAATAAAACTATGTACGGTACTTACCTGTTACTGCATGCACAGAGTGCAAAGGACACTGGAGTGCCGTGGGCCTGGCACTGCTGAGCCACTCCCTGACGCTGAGGAGCCTGGCACTGCCTCTTGGCATGACACTAACAGTAGGAGGTGTCTTTTGTGGCGTCACTATAACATCAGTCACAGACATACCTGTATCTCCCACATTTTCAGTACATGTTATCATAGTCTCCGGTTCTTCACCATCCATGTCAATATCGTGGCTATCTAGGGGTTCCATTATACTTTCCTCAGGGAAAATGGTACTATTGACCATATCCCCCAATTCCTGGTCAGTCAACGCCCGTGGTCTTGATCGTGACATAATGACTTATCACGAATGGTGGAAAAAATTTAAAATAACAAACAAACAAATTAGCCACAAACACTGTTAGGTGTTATGGTTAGTAATATCGGACCATATTTCAGCTCTAGACACTCACTGATGTTAAGTAGATTAGCACACAAGTGTATGTAATGACTGTCAAAATATTTTTGACAAACAAGATATACTTCACTACCGGTAACCTTGGCTCCAAATGGAACCACTACTACTTACCACGACATAACTATGCAGAGGATGTGGGGATCACATGTACTCCCTCTTGCATCTGGTCAGGACTGCTGGTCCTGCATGCCAGTGTTGCTATGAATGCCTCTATTAACGTGTTATTGGCGGGAGATCGTAGTCCCGAATCACTGTGGTACGAATTGGATCCAGGGATACCTATCTATGGTTAAGAAAACTTCTCACTGTTATCATACACCTCAGCCTGGAAGTAAGTAAAGCCCAGTTATACCATATAGGCTTAATGTATATTTTTTAGCAGAATTTTAAACATATCAATAACTTATCTACCATGCGAGTATTAAACTATCTTTTCCTTGTATTAGTCGTCCATCTCTTGCGTGTGAGTTTCATTCCATTATTTCTAATCACCGTATGATTCTAAATATGAAACAAATTATCATATAACATGGTTGAATTTGTAAAAAAATTAAAACATTTGTATTATTTCTTTAGTGTGTCGTCACTTTTTTACAGTTAATATCTAGTTACTTTGGTTGTTCTTCACAGAGTAAATTTAGCAGTGATTGGGTCATTCTTTATGAGTGCGCTTCATTCTCTCGAGCATGTCTTCCTCCATAATAAGTTGTGAGAACTAATGCTACACACATTATTCTAGGTGTGGTGTAACTGATGCAGTATTAAATTTATAGATCTCATTGGACGTTTTATTATCAAAGTTCACTGCAATGAAGCCGAGCGTTTTCTTGTCTTGTCATTGACTGGTATGCACTGTTTTGAGTGTTTGTGGTCATTACTAAAAATAACTCCTAAATCTTTTTCGTCTGTTACTTCCATAACCCTCCGTGTGCCAGCTATTTTTAGCCCTACAGGTCACCCCAGTGCCAGCCATTTTTCGACCTTTTTTTTTCTTACTAAAATGATAGATTTTGATGTGGGAACAACGAATATCGCCATTGAAATGCTCACCGAAGCTCGGAAATGAGTTTTATTGAGTCCTGCATACTCATGTATAGGTACAGCCACTCTCTTAGGCTCACCGCATACGTGAGAGAAAGCCGTTTTCTATGTAAGGTATACTCAGGTATTTATGCTGGGAAGTTATAGCAATGTTCAGTACACTTTTCTGATTACATATTATTTCAGCATCTATCACAATTTGCTTGTCTTTCTCATTGTGAATGCATTATCTTACACTTACTTGAAGATAGGTACAACCTGGCTTCATTACGTACAGTCCTGGCACTTACAAGAAGGTATTTACAACTTGACTTCACTATATAGTCCTTACACTTAAAAGAAAATATTTACAACTTACACTTACCTGAAAATATTTACAAAATGCCTTCACTATGTTCAGCACTGGATGAGGCACACAGGCAGAGTAAGGCAGAGCGAGAGTGAGGCGGGGAGCGAGTGAGTGTATGCCCTTGATAGCCTGGGGGATGATAAAGGAACAGTTACCTTACATGCCTGCCAATTTTTATCCGTGAATCTTGAAAAATGCGATCACAGTGAAGTTTTTTATTTTAAACCGTTTTAAAACGGCACTGGCTCTGGCCGTGGAATTATGTCAGACTGATTTAAAACGGCACTGGCATGCGGCGGGATAATTGGGGTACATTATTGAACGCTAGATGGACATTGATCAGTTTCTGATAATTTCCCGTTTCTTCGACGTTATTCACCTGTTGTAATTAAATACAGTTCTTGTTGACGGTTTAGCTTCTCATACTATCGAAGAAAGCTTTTTTGAAGTTGGGAACAAAGGAGCTATTTTACTGGTCTTACAGTTGATATTAATTTCAACTTTGGTGGTAGTATGATTGCTGTTACTATAATTTTGACCCTCACACAAATTTATCAGATCAATGTGTGTTGTTAGACAAAGGCCAGCCATATTGTTACCAAGTGTCGTTGTACTCACTGCATGATTTTAAAAGGCATCATCTTCCAGTTCTAACAACTTCTTTGCACACAATTTTTTCCAGTCAGTAACTGGAATATTAAAAAAAAAAAAAAAAATCATCCTTGCTTTCTATGGAAGACTTTTTCATATACAATAATATATCATTTTCCTCATCGAGCTCTGGTGGTATGTATACTGTACCGATAATAATGGGTTAATTACTCTTTCTGATAATTTCGAAAAATAAAAACATGTTTCAACATCCAATTTACGGATCTGTATTGCATTTATGTTGTTTTTAAGTTAAATTAGAATTACCCCATCAGTTTTATGGAGTCGTGATTTTTCAAATATTTTACTGTTTTGTAGAAATACTTCTCCAAGAAGATGCTTGTTGCGAAGGTTTATCCATGAGTCTATAATCCTAACTATGTCGGAATTGTTGGCAGTTGCGAAAGTAACTAACTCATCTCGCATTGAAATAACACGTTTTGCATTCATATGTATAATACCGTGCTCATAGTATAACTGGATCTTAGTATAACTGGATCTAGTAGGGCCATGATACACACTAAAACTAGTCCTGTTTAGTCATTTAAGAACTCAGCAGAGACTGCAAAACTACGAACCACTGATGCGACGTCCCCTCCTTCCTCGGAACTTCCTTGACTGTCTGCCTGTACCTAAGTTAAAGTCATGTTTGCCTGACGCTCCTTGTGATCTGACCTCATCTCACTTTAGCAGTACCCTCAGGGACTGGATATTTAACAGCTACTCCATTAACTCTCTCTCTCTCTCTCTCCACACACACATACACACACACACACACACAAACTATCTACAGCATGCCTAACACTGTTATCTAGCACCCTATCTGTTCTAGGTTTTCCTACCCTGTTGTGGTGAAGGCCGCCTCTATCATACAAGCTCCTGTTACAATTTAAATTATCTGAAACATAACCAAACGTCATAGCATCCATCTTGCATAGACCTTCTAGTCTAAAATTATTCTCCAGCATTGTACTGAGAATCACAGAACCACCATCAATTCTTGGTAACAAACCACAGATAACTATTTGCCCGCGTCTCTCCTTAAACTTCCTAATAAGGTCCCTCATCGGAGAGAGAGAGAGAGAGAGAGAGAGAGAGAGAGAGAGAGAGGCGTTTCTTCCTCTGCTTGCCACCAAAAGGCTCCACTACTTGATTGCTGTTTTCATCCTTTAAGGAGATCTGGACAAAAGAGTCCGCCATCAGAATGAATGCCTCTTAAATTTCAGCGTATTAGCATTGCAAAATGCGCCGTAGACTGGCATAATAAAGGGAAGATAGCAAGCTACATACGAGGTTTATTCAGGAAACTGAGTGTTTTTCTGAGGTTTGGTGGCCATACTGCGGAAAGTCCAATAATCCAAGTCAAACATTGGTTCATTTATGACAATGGATAGGTTTCAATGTTTTTTAATGATCTTTATACAAAACCGGGATTTTTAACTGATTATCAGATGGTACACAAATGACTTATCCCCCTCAGTCTAATAACGTATTATAATTATTGGCAATGAGATTTTTATTTTACTGTCAGACGAGTTTATATTCCTTAGGAAGCGTCTCCGAGTGGTATACGGTTAATGTTTGTACCTAACGCTCCAAGTACGGAAATCTCTTAAGCTAAATAAAATCGTCTAATAATAGCAAGAGTAAGACGTACAAGACATCTTCTCTGTCAAGGGTTAACGAAGGCCATACCACTAGAAGTGCATCATTTGTCGTCCAAGTGAGATCGGACATTTCACAGAAATGGCGACTGTCATGTTCTCTCGCAAGCAGCAGACATTTTATTTTACTTATGTTGGATTTTCCGAATAGGAAGTGCTTGACAGAGCCTTTTCACCGCCTCAGAGGTCCCCAATTAGTGTTTCATATTACCTTCTCGGTAGCCAGAATAAAGTAAGACGTAACTGTACTGAATGTTATAACCTCCCCAAATCCAAGGATGCATTTTTGTTTTTGTTTTTTCAGTCTCCAGATGATCTTACTCAGCTTATAACAAGGTCTGGAGTAATGATGAAGTTCACTAATGCTGTATCTCTCCGGTATATATATATATATATATATATATATATATATATATATATATATATATATATATATATATATATATATATATATATATATATTGTATACTCGAATATGAATATACATGTATTTTTATGTATAGATAGATAGATAAAGATAGATAGACAGATAGACAGGTAGAAAGACTGGCAGAGAGGTAGTTATAAATATAGATAATATAGACATAAATATAGGTAGAAAGGAACCATGCCTTTCTAGATGTTAATTTATCATGTCAAAAGACGTCTAGTCGTTTTAGTGGCATGATGCGCCAGTCACAGTGATGGTCTTGTAACGTTCCTAGAGGATTGGATGAAAAAAGTTCCCCAGGAACGTTGCCTGGTAATCAAATGTACGGTAACGTTTTCAGTTTATTGACGGCCTATTATACCTTGTTCAACTAAATAGGAATATATTAAAAGCTAAATGGGGCTTTGGACTTTGGCACTGTGAATGGATTAGAAACAAGTTTAATTCTAACAGTACCTCCAGACGTTTTTTGGTAGGTTTCAAGTGGCATGCCGCAGTACAGTGGTTAAATGTTCAGGACTGGAAATGCCAAACCATTGGGCCCCATGCCTTAGTATAATGTGTTCTTTTTTATATTTTGCTTTCTACCACCACACACGCTTAACTTTTTTTTTTCTAATATGAGAAATCTTGTATCAAAATAGTCACATAATTCGCACCTTCACATGTAATTTCATTAACCATTTGACTGCACGGAACATATTTGTGATAAATAAAATCACATAGTGTTTTACGAAATAAAGTATCTAAGCTCCACCTTTCCAGTGAAAGGAATTAAAGATATTATTGTTACTTTCTGAAATCACTGAGTATCTAGCCTGAATAAAATCTGTAGAAAGTGAGAAAAAATCTGTTGTTGAGTGACAACTGACAATGGATGTGTGCGTGTGTGTGTGTGTGTGTGTGTGTGTGTTCTTACCTAATTGTTCTTACCTAATTGTATCTTTACATATGAGTCAAGCTCGTACTGTCCCGTGTCTTAAACCATATTTATCGTACATATCCTTAAATTTGTGAATTGTTTTGGCACACACTATTTCATTCGGTAATGCATTCCATTGATCAATTGCTCTGTTTGGGAAACTGAATTTCCTCACGTCTTTATCACCTCTCTTCTGATGCAGTTTTTTTGCAGTGTCCTCTTGCTGATGCTTCTCCATATGTTAAGTAATCATTTATGTCTATTTTCTCCTTCCCTGATATGCACTTATATAGCATTATCATGTCACCTCATTTCCTTCTCTCCTGCAGTGTTGGTAGATTAAGTTTATTTTGTCTTTCTTTGTAGCTTAGGTCCCTTAAGCTTGGTATCCATCTTGTAGCGGCCCTTTGAACTTTTTCAATCTTGTCTATGTGTTTTTTGAGATGAGGACTCCAGACTACTGATGCATATTTCAGGGTTGGTCTAATGAATGATGTTATTATCCTTCTTAACATGTCTTCATTTATGTATGTGAATGATATTCTCATAATTGCAAGCAGTGTATACATGTTCCGTACCTTCTCGCTGATGTGATCATCCGGAGATAGTCTGTTATTGATAATCACACCTAGGTCCTTCTCTCTTTCTGATGTGTATAGGGTTTTATTTCCTAACTTATAATCCCAATCAGGTCTTTTTCCACTTTTACCAAACTTGATTACATGACACTTGTCCACATTGGAATTCCATTTGCCATGTATTACTCCATTCATGAAGTTTATTTAATTCTTCTTGTAGCTCTTTACAGGAGTCTGTGTTTGTAATTCTCCTTTGAATTTTTGCATCATCTGCAAACATATTCAGATAGCTCTCATTTCCAGTGTTACTGTTTATATCATTTATATACACTAGAAACATGATTGGTGCCAGCACTGAACCCTGTGGTACTCCACTAGTCACTTCTTTCCACGATGAGTAATTTCCTCTTAGTACTGTTCTCATTTCTCTTTTTATGAGAAAATCTTGCATCCAACAAAACAGGTTGCCTCGAATTCCTCCTTGATGGTACAGTTTCCATAAAAGTCTTTGGTGTGGTACTGTGTCAAAAGCTTTCTTGAAATCTAAATAGATACTGTCAACCCATCCTTCTCTTTCCTGTATTGTGTCTGTTACTCTGTCATAGTAGCTCAACAAATTAGTTACACATGACTTTCCTTTTCTGAAGCCAAACTGTCTTTCTGTTATCATACTGTGTTCTTCTAGATGATTTACCCAAGCTTTTCTTATAAGCTTTTCTAATACCTTGCTTACAACACTGGTCAGTGATACTGGTCGGTAGTTAAGTGGATTTGATCTATTTCCTTTCTTGAATAAGTGGACAATATTTGCTTTTTTTCCAAATATCAGGTAGTTTACCTTGACTCAAGGATTATATGAAAATTAAAAATAATGGTTTACTTAACTCCTTTGCACATTCTCGTAGTACCCAACATGAAATTTCATCAGGACCACTTGCTTTTCCTCTGTCTAATTTACTTAACTCCTCCTGTATTACTTTTTCTGCTATTTGTATATCTGGTAGTATGTGTGGACATGCATGTTCCACATAGTCCCTCTCAAAATTTTTTTCTTCTAAACTAAATGGAAATTCTTATTTAGTGCTTCACAAATTTCTTTCTCTTGTGTATAAGTGATTCCCTCGTCCGTAATGGATTGTACTATATCTTTTGCTTTGGTTTTGCTTCTGATATAGCTGTAAAACAGCTTTGGTTGATCACTACTTTTATTTATTATATCCTCCTCAAACTGTTTTTGGGTTTCCCTCCTTATTCTTGTATAATCGTTTCTTGCCTGTTTGTAATTATTATATGCCCTTTCACTATTGTGTCTTCTGTATCTATTCCACAACAAATCTCTTCTTTCTTTTGATGTTTTACATTCTGTATTGAACCATTTCTGTATTTTCTTATCTGCTTCTTTGTACTGTGGGATGTACTTCTGGACTCCTATTTCATAAAATTCACAGATTTTTTTATATACAGCATTTAAATCTTGTCCTCTAAGCTCATTTTCCCAATCAACTTCTAAGAAATACTTCTTTAGGTCTTGATAATTTCCCTTTTTATAGTTTAGGCTCTTTTTGTAACTTTCATTGCTGTTAACTATGTCATATGCTATCCTGAAGTTGTAATTTAGTACTGCATGATCGCTTTTGCCGAGTGGAGGGTGATATATTAAACTGTCAATATCATTTTCTTGCCTAGTAAATATTAGATCTAGCACTGAAGATACATCGAGTCCTCTTTTTCTGGTGGTTTCCCTCACATGTTGCGTTAGGAAAAACTCTTGCACGAGATCCAGGAGCTTTTGGTCCCAACAGCTTTCTTGGCTAATTATATCTAGAGTATTCCAATTTATATTTGTATTAAAATCTCCAGTTAGTATAATTCTTTCCGATTTCTCTTCCATTTTATGTAGTAATGATCTTAAACTCTGAATTCTATTCTCTGCCAGGTCCTCATATTCGTCTCTTTCCCATGTGTTTGATCTGGGTGGCATGTACAAATTGGCTACAGTTACTTTCCCTTCAGATGTGTTGATCTCTACTGCAATCAGTTCTACTTGTGATGGTATATCTAATTTTATTTCATTGACTTTTAGATTTTTCTTAGTTAATATTATAATTCCTCCTCCTTTTTTTAAATTTCGGTCTCTTCTCCATATATAGTGTTCCTCTAAGTTTAGTATGTCATTGGATATCCTTGGTGTTAATTTTGTTTCAGTTAGGCATATTATTTGTGGTTCATTTTCTCTAACATAATCATTCATCTCTAGTAATTTAGATACCATTCCATCCACACTTGAGTACATCAACTTTATCATCTTGTTTATATCCTTGTCATGACATGGTTTTACTATCTTCCTCCTTTTTATTCCATCCTGTTTGTGTACCACTTTCGTACCTGCAATCCTATGATTTTGTAAAAAAAAATATATTCTTCTCCTCTTCTGATCTTCCCTCATTTTTTGTTTTTGCTTCCTCCCTTTTCTCTTTCAGTAATTCCAGTTCCTCTTGTGTTAGGCATCTTTTTATCCATACATTTTTGAACTTCTCTTTTTCCATAAGATTCTTTGCATTTTTTATTATCTCCTCCACAGTGTTTACACTCTGGAAAGTCACCTTTAGAGGTCTTGTCCTGCTTTTCTCGTATTTCCCTAACCTTTTGTGTTCCTCTATGTCTTTACTACAGATTTCCTGTGATACTTCTTTCAGTAAGCTCATTACATTTGCCATCTTTTTGTCTTTTGTGATCTTGTTTTTTACTTCTTTCTCTTCTATACCAGTGATTACTATAGATTTGTTTATATCCACTGAATCTCTGACTAACTTTGGATTGTTTTGGATTATTCGTTTCGCTTCCTGTTTAATGCTTTTTTTCCTCCACCCTTGTTTCTAGTCTTTCTTTACTTTCACCATTTCAGCATACGTGGTTTCCACATCATTTTTGTAGCTTTGCACAGGTTCATTCACCTGTGTTATCTTTTCCTCAATATCACTGCTCTGGTCTACAAGACTGCTTACTTGCCTAATTGTCTCTGTGTCATTTTTGAATTCGTCCATAACACCCTCGTGATTGACTACTGTACTTGCCATTTCACTCATTTTCTTCCTAAGTGTACTCAATTCCGCTGTTAGTTCACTGATGGTTGTGTCTTTCTTGTTGGCCTCCCTTCCTAGTTTTTCTATTTCTTCCTTTTGCAAGTGCATCTGCTTCTTTATTTCATCAATTTCATTTTTGAAAGCCATTTCTAGTTTGTTTACACGTTCAACAAGTCTGTTGTGAGTCTCCACTTCAACCAGTTCTTGGTAGAAATCATCATTTTGCTTTCTACCTTTATCCCTTTATTTTTCCAGATTTGCTTTACTAAAGTATGTATCCATTTTGCAATACTAAAAGTAAAGAGTATGTACTTACACTCCCCGTGCATGCTGTAAACAAACCTCAGCTGACTGAGCGCATTTTTCCGTCTTGGTTCTCTTTTCTGTTTGAATAAGTCTTGTTTAACCTTCTTCTTATTTTTTTTTCTTTTAATAATGAAAAATCATTTAGTCTAACATGGTACAGAGCTTGACTCATACAAAGATACTAATTTAGGTAATGCCAATGACCATGATGGTTCGGTGCAGAGTGCCGATGTCGCACCTCTGCCTCCTTTGATTGCCTCTGTGTGTGTGTGTGTGTGTGTGTGCGCGCTGATGAATCAGTATGATATTAATTACAGTGAGTCAGCCGCTGTCAGCTCATATCGCATTTGCTCTGTGTGTGTGTGTGTGTGTGTGTGTGTGTGTGTGTATAATATGAATCTACATGCAGAGGTGTCATTCAGTTTTCCTGGTGGGGGCAAGACCAATGTCCGCCCCCTCCCCCCCCCACTTTGAGTGTCATGTTTCAGTAAACAATGTGGGGAGGTGATAATGGAAAGTGCAGTGATTTTCACTATTATCTGCTCTAGCTTTCTTGAATGATTTAAAAAATTTAAAAACCATGCCGATTACCAGATTTATCCTACTGAGATAGCAATTATATCATTTTTTAGTTGTATTTTAAAATTGCTTTGTATGTAATTAGTGTAGTCTCATATTTCTGTTGTATAAGTATTGACGGGCTGCATCATGATGTAGGATAATTATAGGATGATTTATATTATTAACGGTTCAAAGTCTATATGGTGAAAGTCACTTTATGCACGAAAAATCAGGTCAAGGAATTAAAGTCTGCAAGTTATTTATTCTTCCCTAATGAAATGTATGCAAGAAAGACAACAAATTACAAAGACACACATCAAAATGCTAACTGCTAACAGATATGATGATATTATTCGATCTCCAAACCGTAGTGATAAGATTAAACCAGCAACTGAAATTGTTATTTTTATACTCCGGAGCAGCTGAGTAGCTGTACCGCCTACCTATAACTTTGTTTTTACGAAGTATCTGTTTCTGCAGTTAGATCAAGTACTTCAAAGTTGCTCGAATTTATTGCACCTCCGTCTTCAAAATAAACACGAAATGGAGGCTTTACCTTCCCATTAATACTGTCACCTGAGAGGATCTTTACATGTTCGTTATTAGTCTCAAGTCCATATTTATTGCTGATGATACATCAGATGCAACAGACTGAGAAGACCCTCGTAATGTGTAGTTTACAGGTCTGATGCTGTGTAAGGTGGGTAGAAATACAGAGCCTTTGCAATTCTTTGTCAGCATTAATAAAAGCTTTTTTTAAACAATGTTATTCTTAACAAGATCCTTCAAGGAAAAATACTGTCATGCATCTTAAGACGTGAACTATTCTAGCCGAGAAAAGGACTGAAATTAAACATATCTACATTTTCTGTTTCTTTAAACAGTTCGATATCAATGGAATTTTTAAGTGATACTGTTCATCATTTGGTGATATAGATATGTCTTTTGCGTCAGTAGATGGCAAAGAAAATTAAAAATCTGTTATAATAAAGTCTGCAGAAACACTGGATATTAAAGAGGCTGTTGGTTTGCATTCAGCAATGACTGACTCTGGTTCATAAGAAAGTGCCAGATTTAGGATTTCCCATATCACCTGAAGCCGTGCATGCATCTTTCTTAATAAAATGTACACTGCAGGTGGAACAAAAAATATATGACATCGGCTGGCTAACTGACGAAAAATGGCAAATGATACAATACAACTACTGTCTCTGTATAATGACGTAATTAGTGAAAACCAAAAAGTAGTCTTACCATGCTAATGACATTTCATTCACTATTATAGCCTATGACATCTTTCTTGATAACAAGAGCATTTGACCAAAGAATGTCTGCAGTCAGTACGGTGAAGAAAACATGTTTATGGGGCTCATTTATATACTATAGGCCTTATGCATGAGAAAATGCGATATTGTTCAGCTGTCTTCCATGAAAACAGAGGTCATCAACAACAGACAGACGGAAAGACAAATACTGTTGTGAAATATCTTAGTTATTTCATAATTATTGGGCTGAATACTCGAAAAAGTAAAATGATGCATGTTTCTATCCCTAGGAACAACTTTCTGCTCAAAGTAATGGCTGAAATTGTAATGTCACAGAATATTTGAGGAGTATTTTTTTTTTTTTTTCATCCCCAACCTCCTTTGTCCCAGCATTGTGTTTCTACGACCCTGTGATAGTCTACTCAAACTGTTTAATCAAGGAAATAGAAGAATACTTAGATATAATTTGTATGAATAAAGCACACACACACACACACACACACACACACACACACACCAGGAATTGGTTGAAATGGAAACATTCAGAAAATCAGTAGAAAGAGTAAACAGATTGGAAAGGGCATTTCAGAGTGAAATGGATGAAATTAAGAAGCAGGTGTGTATGCAGAAGGAGGAAAATGAAAAATTAGTAAAGGAATCAAACAAGAAAGACACAGCAATAGATGAGCTGTCAGCTGAGTGGGTTTACTTAAAAGGAAGATTGGTGAAATGGCGAGTACAGTTGTTAACCATGAGAGTATTATGGAGGAGTTCGGAAATGATACAGAGACAATTAGGATAGCAAGTAGTCTGATAGACCAAAATTGTAATACTGAAGAGAAGATAACCCAGGTGAATGAAGTGATGCAAAGTTATAAAGATGATGTGGAAACTATGTATGCTAAAATGGTGAAAGTAAGGAAAGACTTAGAAACAAGAGTAAAAAAAAAAAAAAACAGAATTAGTAAGGAAGTGAAAAAAATAATCCAAAACCCAACTCTGATCAAAGATTCAGCAGATATCAATAAATCTATAGTAATCACTGGTATAGAGGAGGAAGAAATAAAAAAAAATCGAGAGACAAAAAGGAGATGGCAAATATAATGAGCATATTGAAGGATGTATCAGAGGAAATCTGTAAAAAAGACATAGAGGAACATAAATGCTAGGGAAATATAGAGCAATAAGTCAAGGCCGCTGAAAGTAACCTTGCAGAGTGTGAGAACTGTGGAGGCAATATTAAAAAATGCAAACCAACTCATGGAAAAAGAGGAATTTTAAAAAAGTATGGATAAAAAGATGCCTAACTCAAGGGAAATTGGGAATACTAAAAGGGAAAACGGAGGAGGCAAAAACAAAGAACGAGAAAAAATCAGAGGAAGAGTACTTTTTTTTTTTTTTAAGTAATTGGATTGCAGGTACAAAAGTGGTACAAAACCAACAGGAACAAAAAGGAAGAAGGTAGGAGACTCAAGTTATGGCAAATTTGTAAACAAGGTGGTTAGGTTGATGTACTCAAATGTAGATAGAATGGTGTCTAAATAATTATTAGAGATAAAAGACTACATCAAAGAAACGGAACCACACATTATTTGCCTAACTGAAACAAAATTAACTCCAAAGATATCCAACGATACCCTAAACTTAGAGGAATACAATATATGGAGAAGAGACAGAAATTTAAGAAAGCAAGGAGGAATTATAATCTTAACAGAGAAAAATCTAGAAGTCAAAGAAATAAAACTAGATATACCTTCACAAGTAGAGCTGATTGCATTGGAAATAAACAATCTGTCTATCTATCTATAGCCCGACTCCCTAATCCCGCAAAGGGTGGCCACAGACAAAACGCCTCCAAGTTGCTCTGTCACCCACCATTTGACTACCCTCCCCCCAACTCACCCCCCCCTCATATACCTCTCAACTCCATCCCTCCACCTCATCCTCGGTCTACCTCTCCCTCTCCCTCCCTCCACCTCACCTACATACACCCTCTTAGTCTGTCTTTCATTCTCCATTCTCTTCACATGTCCAAACCACCTCAGTGTATTTCTCCTAATCTTCTCAACCACATCCACATCCACCCCACAGCGTTCCTTCACTTCTTCATTCGTCAACCTGTCCCTCCACGTCACTCCACATGCTCCTCTCAAGTAACTCATTTCCACTGCTCTCACTCTTGACTTGTTCCCCTCTTGGAAGGTCCACGCCTCGCTTCCATACGTCAGGGTAGGGATCACGATACTATCATGCAGTGACTTCTTAACTTCCATACTCACCTCCCTATTTCTCATCACTGCTTTCAGTGTACCAACAACCTTCCATGTTGTACCCTTTCACGCACTTCATCCCCCAAAGGTCCATCCTTACTCATCACACTACCCAAGTACTTGAATGCACTCACATTCTCCATATCCTCACCATCCAGCCTCACTGCACACTCTGTGACTTCATTCCTCTCAAACACCATAACTTTACTTTTGTTTACGTTAACTTTCAGATTCCTCCTCCTACACACTGTCCCAAATTCATTCACCAAACCTTGCAATTCCCATTCATCTTCACTCAACAATACTGTATCATCAGCAAACAGCAACACCGAAAGCTTCCAAATCTCACCCTCATTCATAAGAGCCACCCCCACATCCACTGCCCTACCCTGCACCTCCTTTACAACCCCATCCATGTATATATTAAACAGCCATGGAGACATCACACAATCCTGTTTCAGTCCCACATTGAGATCAAAGAACTCACTCAGCTCACCATCCACTCGCACCGTAGCCCTAGCACCCTCGTACATACTCTTCACAGCACTCAACAATTTCCCCTCCACTCCATATATTCTTAATACCTTCCACATACCTTGCCTATCTATTCTCTCATAAGCTTTCTCCAAATCCATGAAGGCAGCATACGCGTTCCTTCCCTTCTCTAGATACTTCTCCACTAAACATCTTAGAACAAATATCTGATCTACACACCCTTTTCCCTTCCTAAATCCCCCTTGTTCTTCTCCAACTAGCTCCTCTGTCATATGCCTAATCCTATCAATGAGTATTCTACCATATATTTTACCAGTCACACTAAGAAGGCAAATATCCCTATGGTTACCACATACGTCTCTCTTGGAAAAGAGGCGAATATGAAGATCTGGGAGAAAGTACAGTTCAAAGTTTAAGAATATTATTACATAGAATGGAAGAACATCTGAAAGAATTATATTAACTGGAGACTTCAGTTCAAATATAATATGAAATACTCTAGACATGAAAAGCCATGAAAGCCGTTGGGATCAGAAGCTCCGAGATCTTGTGCAAGAGCTTTCCCTAACTCAGCATATAAAGGAAAACACCAGAAAAAGAGGAATTGATGATCCATCAGTACTAGCTCTTATATTTACCAGGCAAGAAAATGAAATTGACAGTATAATGTATCACCCCTCATTCGGCAAAAGTGGCCATGCAGTATTAAATTGTAACTTCAGCATTCCGTATGACACTACCAGCAATGAGAGTTACAAATGGAATCTAAATTACAAAAAGGGCCACTATCATGACCTGAAGAAATAGATTGGGAAAAAGAGCTTAGGGGACAAGATTTAAATATTATATATAGAATATTCTGTTATCTTTATGAAATAGGAGTCCAAAATTACATCCCATAGCACAAAGCAACAGAAATGAAAATAAAGAAATGGTTTTAATACAGAATGTAAAAAATCAAAATTAAAAAAAAAAAAAGACGCTGTGGAATAGATACAGAAGACGGAATAGTGAGAGGGCATATAACAACTATAAACTGGCAAGAAACTATTGTACAAAGATCAGGAGGGAGGCTCGGAGACATTTTGAAGACTTTATAAATTAAAGTAGCGATCAACCTAAGCTTTTTTAAAGCTACACTCGAAGCAGACCCAAAGTTAAAGCTAAAATGCAGCCCATTGCGGATGAGGGGACCATCTATACACAAGAGAAAGGTATTTGTGAAGCACTAAATGAAAACTTCGAATCAGTTTTTACAAAAGAAAAAAATTTTGGGAGAGATGATACAGAACATGCATGCCAACATGTATTACCAGATACACAAATATCAGAAAAAGGAGTACAAGAAGAGTTACGTAAAGTAGACCAAGGATAAGCAAATGGTCTTGATGGAATTTCAGGTTTGGTGCTACAGGAATGTGCAGAAGAGTTAAGCAGACCATTGTATTTAATACTCAAGGAATCCTTGAGTCAAGGTAAACTACCGTATCTGATATTTGGAAGAAAACAAACATTGTTCCCCTATTCAAGAAAGGGAATAGACAAAATCCATTCAGTTACTGACCAGTATCACTGATCAGTGTCGTACAGTAAGTAAGATACTAGAAAAGCTGATAAGGAAAGTTTGGGGAAAACATCTAGAAGAACACAGTATGATAGCAATGAGGCAGTTCGGTTTTATAAAAGGAATATCATGTATTACTACTCTATTAAGCTACTATAATAGAGTTACAGAAACATTACAGAAAAGAGAAGGATGGATGGACAGTATCTACTTAGATTTTAAGAACTCATTTGACAGTGTACTGCACCAAAGAATTTTATGAAAACTGTACCATCAAGGAGGTATCCAAGGCAATCTGTGCTGTTGGATGCAGGATTTTCTAAGAAAAGGGAAATGACAACAGGGGTAATTACTCGTCACTGAGAGAAGTGACCAGCGGAGTGCCACAGGGCTCAGGGCTGACACCAGTTATGTTTTTAATATATACTGTATATAGAAATGACATAGACAGTAACAGGAAGCCATCTAAATTTGTTTGCGGTTGATCCTAAAATTCAAAGGAAAATTACTAACACAGATTGTTGCAAGTGTGGACAAGTGTCATGTAATTAAATTTGGTAAAAGTGAGACAAGACCAGATTGGGATGATAAGTTGGGAAGAGAAACCCTACATGTATCAGAAAGAGAGAAGGGCCTAGGAGAAATTACCAGTAACAGACTATTTCCTGATGACCATATCAGTGAGAAGATACGTAACATGTATACATTGCTTTCTAATATGAGAATAGCATTTACATACAAAAATGAAGACATGCTGAGAAAGATAATAATATTATTCATCAGGCCAACCCTGAAATATGCATCAGTAGTATGGAATCCTCATCCCAAAAAACACACAGATAAGATTGAAAAAGTACAAAGGGCAGCTACAAGATGGACACCAAGCTTAAGGGATCTAAGCTACGAAGAAAGATTAGAAAAGTTAAATCTACCAACACTACAGGAGAGAATGAAAAGAGGAGACATGATTATGCTATATAAATGCATCTCAGGGGAAGAGAAAATAGACATAAATGATTATATAACCTATAGGGAAGCATCAGCAAGAGGACACTGCAAAAAACTACATAAAAAGACAGGCGATAAAGACGTAAGGAACTTCAGTTTCCCAAATAGGGCAATTGATCAGTGGAATGCACTAGCGAATGCAGTAGTGTGCCAAAAGTATTCACAAATTTAAGGATATGTATGATAAAAATGGTTTAATGGACAGGACGGTACGAGCTTGACTCATTCCTGTAAAGATACAGTTAAGTAAGAACACACACACACACACACACACACACACACACACACACACACACACACACACACACTTGCACGGAGGCGCGAGCGTCAAACAAAAAATTCCACCCATTCTCTCTTCGGGAGCGTTGCAATACCCCCTCCCCCTTTCCAATATTCAGTAACTGAAAATACTGACACTGTTTATCAATAGTACCAAACCACACAGACATCACAAGGCCATGGGATTTTATCGCAATGAAACTCTGTAACATCATCATCATCATCTTTACCCCATTTTCCTCTTGATGCAAGAGGTGGGGAGGATCCATTCTCAGTAAAGGAAAACAGTTAACCTGAGAAGATGACAGATCGCCCAGTAAAATGAAGCACACTCACATTCAACATCCATGGAAACCCAAGAAATTTATCTTTCCACCACTTCTTCCGTAAATTCAATATAACAATGACGCTTCATATAATCTTGGCTGAGGGAGTAATTCCGTCGGCTTTCATGCTAAACCGGGTTAACAGTCCTGTCATGTATTACTTTTTTAAAACCTCTTCCTCTCAGGTCTGCCATACACGAGTTCTTTTGCTTCAAGTATTTCTATTGCTTGTTTCCTCACAAATTAACTTACAAAATAGTCATCTCCTCATTGGCATCTCACGCTTCGTTCTTTTGAATTTACTCGGACCTTTTTCGCAACCCTTATCACTGTAATTCTCTATGTGGTTATACACTCTTAAGAGACTTATCCATGTTTTGATCATTTGCCTTCGTTTGGCTTGTACACCACTGACCCTCACGCATTTTGGTCGATGCACAGCACATTAACTATCTCCATAAATATCACTCTAGAGATTTTATACCCATGCCATACCAACGATTCATATCCGTAGACTAGTGCTGATTTCAACATTCCCTCATGGAATCTTGCAGCAGCCCTTCCACTCAGTCATAGTTTTCATTGTTTCGGCCACTTTCTCATCTTGGGCAACTTTGTTTTTCATTTCTCTTTCCCACATTCCTTTGTTCTCCATTACTAATTTAAGCTATATGAATTCCTCAGTTAACTCAAGTTTAACTCCACTTACCCGAACATGATGATTCACCTTCGCCCTCCGCTAATATAACTGCTTTTGTCCATATTTATTTTCAGTAATTGATGGTCAGAGATGCTCACAAAACTTTCAACTTACCCAACTATTATTTTATTCTACCAA
The DNA here is from genome assembly GCF_032717465.1 of Coenobita brevimanus. Taxonomy (NCBI): domain Eukaryota; kingdom Metazoa; phylum Arthropoda; class Malacostraca; order Decapoda; family Coenobitidae; genus Coenobita; species Coenobita brevimanus. The sequence goes on along the minus strand of NC_136974.1, from coordinate 21,859,875 downwards.
ACAACATTGCATCATCTACATACATCAGGTTTGAGATAACCCATCTCTCCCTTTTATTTCCCATTCCCACTCTTTTCCCTTACTCTCGCCTTGACCCTTCTCATCACTACTTTTTTCTATCCTTTCCTTTGTACCTTGGTTACACCTTTGTAGAAGTAACTTTTTTTTTTTTTAACAGATTACCTCATCTGGGCCATGAGGCTTCCTGATATCTATACTTCTTATGCACTCATTTGTACTCCATCATGTACACACTGAACAACCATGGCGACATGGCACATCCCCGTCTTTACTCACACTTAGATCTGGAACCAGTCACTGTCAAGGGTTCTGTTAATTCTTACACATTTGTTAAACTACGCTATGATTGTAGAAACTACTCATTCAGCAGCTTTCCTTCCTCAACGTACATCTTTGATACCTTCATCATTCCGTCGATGTTTTCTGTACTGCGAGTATATGCTCTCTCCACAAACTTCTTCCACCAGCTACAATACTGTAAACAACTGATCCACGCAGCCCCGATGACTGTTGTGTCCTCCTTGTTCATCACATACTAATCCTTCAAATCTAAGCTCAGCATTTCAGTGTTTATAATATAATGGACTGCACGCTGAGTACTATTAGAAGTTAGTATATATCGCAACATGTAGAAATTCACACCATTAACCGTATTTACTGTAACAAAAATAAGTTGCTTCTCGGGTGACACCATATAAACTGATTCTCAGCCATATAACCGGCACCGTTATACAAGCTCAATGATAAAATCTTGCAATGCTTTCCGACAAGAAGAGCTATGTTTTCACCCCTGTTTGTTTATTTGTCTGTTAGCAGGATTACTAAAAAACTAAGAGAGAGTTTTGGACCAAATTTTGTGGATAGATAACCCATGCCCCAGGGAACAATCTGTTAACTATTGGAACCGATCTGGATCGCATTACAGATTCTTAATCCTGAAATAATTTTTTTGCATAACCGTAATCAGTCATGAGAAACCATAACCCATTGTGAAGAGTGGTTTGGAAATTATGTTGCCCTTGTCTGAGAGATGCGTTCCACTGAGTGCCCCCCTAGTTTGCAGTGTTTCATCAATAAGGTGGTGGTGACAGGCTGAGTTATTCTTGACTGAGATGATCAGTACTGATTTATTCTCTCCGAGAAGTAGAGTATGTTTTCACCCCTGTTTGGTCCTCTGTTTCTTAGTTTGTCTGTTAGCGGGATTATTCAAAAACGAAGTGAGAGATTTGGACCAAATTTAGGGAGACGATAGCCCATGTCCCAGGGAACAATCGATTAACTTTTGGGACAGATCCAGATCGTATTACAGATTCTGGATCAGGATAACATTTGTTGTGGAACCCTTATCAGTGATGAGAAAGCTTTACATATTATGAAGAGTGGTTTAGAAATTACGTTGCCCTTCTAGGAGAGATGCGCTCCACTGAGTGGCCTTTTAGTTTTAATTTGTTTAAATTATTCACTCCAACAAGGAGTGTGTTTTCATCCTTGTTCTCTCCGACAAGGACAGTGTGTTTTCACCCCCGTTTGTTTGTTTGTTTGTTTGTTAGCAGGATAACTCCAAAACTAAAAGGGGGATTTGGACCAAGTTCGGTGGGAAGATAGCCCTTGACCCAGAGAACAATCGTTTAACTTTAGGGACCGATCCGGATCGTAGTACAGATTCTGGATCCGGAATTACATTGACCTTGCCGGAGAGGTGCGCTCCAGAGAGTGCCCCTCTAGTTTGTTTGTTTGTCTATTAGCAGGATTACTCAAAACCTAAAAGAGATATTTGGACCAAATTTGCTGGGTAGATAGTCCATATCCCAAGGAGCAATGGATTAATTTTAGGACCGATCCGGATTGTATTACAGATTCTGGGTCCGGAAGATACTTTATTTGAAACCCTAATCAGTGATGAGAAAGTCTTACCCATTGTGAGAAGTGGTTTGGAAATTACACTGCCTTTGTCGGACAGATGCGATTCACCAGTAAGCTATGATTTTGTATTACTATTTCTCAATTTTTACCCACCCTAACCAAGCATAAAGTGATTGAAGATCCGATGTAGGAACTTGTTAGTTAAAATGTGCTGGAATCTGAACTTACGTGATAAAGTTAACCTCCCTTAATCAGTCCTCATCAACCTAAGTTAGCTAAATATTTTTATCCTACCGTATCCTGAGTAATAGAACCTAACGAATTTAAGTTAACCCTACCAAACCATATCAAGCCTAGCCAAACTTAACCACCAAGTATGAGGCTATATCAGGTGAAACTAATGATCGTACAATTTTTAAGGTCGGTTACATAAACACCAATGGTATAACAGGAAGCACAACTAACTCAGTTGCCAAGCTACCTTATTTTATGTTAGTTGTATTTCAATGAAAACCCGCCCAGACGTTATGGAAAATGTAAAGGAACTATCGACAGCTGATCTGCGGTCAAATAAAAATATCATTGACAATGCTCTTAATTTGTTACTGATTTCACTAGGCTCAGTGAACTTATCTGGCACTTCCACAATAACTTCAAGGGGAGTGAAAGGATAATGTCAGGTTTGTCGAGATAGTTTAGTGCTTTTAGCTCC